>NC_139025.1:60958902-61060060 GCF_964662115.1 Mustela nivalis | reverse complement strand
ATTAACCATGATTGGCTTAGAGTGATCTTTTTCTGTATACTTTCCTGACATTTTTTTCTATAATTTTCTACAATGAATGAATTGCTTTAAAAATCAAGGAAATAGGAAAAAAAAATCAATGGTCTGGTATTAGCTGCATGACTTAACTTACAAGTTGTTCAAATCAATTGAGATAGAGTATGTGAAAGCATGTTGTAAACTATAAACTGAAGTAGTAAGCTAAATTATTGTTATTATCAATAACTGAAGAGTAATATAATTCATCTTTTGAACTCTTCATATGGAGAGCTCTCTTTTCGACCAATTTCGTCTAATTTATTTTTGTCAATACAAATGGGGTTCCAAAACACTTGGAAAATCTCCCTAAGGATAATAAACTGTTTTATCTTTTTTTGTTATTGGTTTGAACTATTACTGTGATAATAATAAACAAAACCCTTTAAGCTTATTTTGCCTCCTGCTTTTTACCGAGGCAGCAGCAATATCTCCCTTTAAAAAAAAGAAAGAAAGAAAGAAAGAAAGAAAGAAAGAAAGAAAGAAAGATAAAACTATTGACATTTAAAACCTACAACTTCCTCTAAAAGGTGAGTTAGTTAAGTCATGGACAGAGAAAATACCAAATTTACAAGAACAAATGTATGCTTATTAAGCAACAATTAACTGCTAGTGATTTCATATGTAGATTATCTATAATTTGAATGCAATTTTCTAAATTTTTTTTAACATGAGTAGTTTCAAAAGTCCTTTGGTGTTTAATAACATGTGCTATTATTAAGACAGTTGTTAAAATGCAGATGTTTTGTTCAGTGCCTGACCCTTTCAAGATACTGCCTAGGAGAATGTTATTACTTGCGATTGAACTATTTTGGTGCCTCCCAGCTTCTATCCTCCTTAATACCAGTTTTGTGACTGATGCTTTGGTAGACAAAAAGATTCTGCTGTGAACAGGCCAGATACAGATCCATCCTTGGGTTGTAGGGAGTCTAGTCACACAGGTATTTGAGTGTCTAGTGTGCACCTAGCCCTATCCTGAGAATTTTAGGGTTCCCAAAGGAAAAGATACTCTGTATATGCTGAAGAGCTTTTGAGTTCTTACCCTGTAGCATGGTATTTTCCTGACTGCTACATACTAGCTTATTTTGACTTTACCTGAGTTCTGAAAGAGAAGAATTGAGAATAACAAGTCAGTCAGCTTCTTTTCATCTAAGACTAGGAACCCATCTAAACTGAGGAAAATCCAGGTGTCAGAAGATTCATTTAAAATGAAAGATACTAAATCTGCCATAGAGTTTTAGAATTGTGATGTAGTCAATCATATCATTTTTGAATAAACTAATGCTGTTGTGCCATATTTTCTTATGGTCATTCCAGATATGCAGATATATGGGATATATAAATTCTGACTAGCTAATGAGCATCACAAATGAGCATGGTAATAGCTAAATTGGTAGAGGCTATTCTTTAATTTGTATAAATTTAATGTCATCTGAAAAGATCTCCCATTTATTTTTTAAAAATAATTTATAAGGCTTATAATATGGGACTTTCCACATACAAAATCTCACAATGGAAAAGCAAATGTTATTTATTTAATGTCAATTTTATAACATCTTGCATTTAATATTTGTATAGTTTTATGAAAATTAGGACAGGAGTTTATCATAGGACACTTCTGTGGACTTCTGTGGACTGCTTGATATAAATAAAACAATTCTAAAACAGGTTTACTAATACAACTATTTCAGAAGTCGTGTTAGAATGTGATGTTTAGAATATAATTCTAATTCATTTTTTATGGTTTAAGAATATGAGAGAAGTGTCATGTAACACCACATTATTTGGAGGAGAGAAGGTTTGCTTTTAGGGAAGTGAGAAACTCCATTTTGCAATTATTAAACCCCTGTCTTTTCATCGTGCCAACCCTGACCTTTAGTCATCAGCCTACCCCTATATGTTTCACTCATTCTTATCCTGTTCTGTAGAGAATTTTGTTCAAATAGTATTCTTGGAGAAAGTCATATCTGTTCCTCTGGCCCAATGGAAAATCAATCTAGCCTACTCCAACTGGGTTCTCATTGCTTCTTCACAATCTTGATATTGATCTCCCATTTATTCCCCAGCACACTTCCCTCAGCAGGTGCTTCAGATCTTTCTGCTCACACATCTAATTCACTGCTTACGCTTCCCATTCTCACCAGATAATATCCATCCTACTTTACTGAGAAACTTATAGATACCTAGTGCTCTTTCATTTTATCTTTTCTCTACTTTAAAGCAGCAAACTTTGAGTATCAACCATGTGGCAGGCTCTTGTGTTTATTTCTGGCACATAGTAGGTGCTCAGTAAATGTTACAATGAATGTGTGTGTTGATGAAACGATAGGTTTAGAGACTGAAAACAGGCTCCTTAAGAAGAGGAGAAGGAAAGAAAGGAAGTGTGCATTAGATATTATGACCTTGGATGTTCTTTCTTAGTAAAGTAGGATGGTTTCCCCTCTCAAAAGGAAGAGGTGTTTTTTATTTTCAGGGCTAGACTCTTCATACCATTCCTTTTTTTCTTCCTCTCTGAAAGTGATTCAACTCCCTCAAAGGAGGACAACTTCACTACATTAAAACACCGCTCCCCCCACTGAAACCCATCACCATCATCAACAACTAACATTCTGACCCTGCTGACTATCCCGTTTTCATACTTCCCTTTTGCTCAAGTGCTCTGCAGTTTCTACAGTATACTCATTTCCTTGTGACTTGTATTGTCCTCTTCATTCACTTTTATCTGTTTTATTTTCACCCTCCCTTTTTTAAATCTCACCTATTTTTTAAGACTCACCTCTCACACTAAGCTTCCCTGGCCCCTGTATCTAGAAGGTTTCTCAAGGGGCCAGCATTGTCTGTGCTGCTCCTATGACATATATCCTAACCTGCCTTCTATTTCTATGCAATGCCATGGGCTTCATTTCCCTAACATAGTCAGGGTTCAGTAGATATTGGTTGAATGAGCAAAGGTAAGTTGAACACCTTAAGTGGGCATGGCAAAAGAAAAAAATGGTTAATATTTTTACAAAATAAATTTTTTTCTTTGATCACTCTAATAATTCATTTTAAGTACTGTTTCCATCTGTGTCTTGCCACTCCAGTGAATGAAATTGTCAGGAATTTGGTTAGTTTCAGTTTTTAGTTAGCAGGCTGTTACTAGAAATGGCGATGGTGGTATAGCCTTGGTTCCCTGCCTTTATTGCGGGAGGAAACTAATACTGCCTTATATTGTATGTATTACTAAAGTCTAGATTTCTCCAATGAAACTTAAAGGGAATTCTGAGACACCTCTGAAAGACTGGTTTCTGAACTGATTACAAGGAGGATTTTTAAGACTACAAATGGGAATTTCTGGTTTGCTTTCAAATGGTTCTGATATTCTTCATTTTGTCATGTTTTTCAGCTGGTATTGGTTAGCACTGCACTTTATCAAATAGCATCCCCATTTCAATTGAGAATGAAGAGGTTCTTGGATAAAGAACTTGTAAAAATCAGGTACAATAATAAAGTCATGGATGATTCTTGGAATTTGCTAAAATGAAATGCTGCATCTAAGTGCGATGTAAGTGCAACATCTTAGCCATATAAGATCATTATCATAAAGTAATCATCATGATTAAAAAAACTCTAATTGAATCATTATTCTTTCCAAAAGATCTGAATTCTAAGAATACTTCTCAGAAGCTCTCAAACTTAATATGGAGCCGGAATATTGCAATGAGTCCTCAAGAGTGAGAAATAAAAAAACAGTTGTGCTATTCTTTCATTGTGCTTTTTAAATTTCATTATTCATAACTATATAGTACTTATGGGTGGTGAAGAATGTAGTCATAGGGGAATGCATCTGTCAGCATATTAGTATATAAAAAAGAATAAAAGTAAAAACAAAATAAGCATACTCAGTAGGTTCTCATATTTCATATTTGATATATACAGCTTTAGCTGTATATTCCTTTTTAAAACAAATATAAGAAAACAATAAATAAATTTTTTAAAGGTTTATTTATTTATTAGACACACACACACACACACACACACACACACAGAGGACAAGCAGGGGGAAGGGCAGAGCGAGAGGGAAAAACAGTCTCCCTGCTGAGCTGGGAGCCCAATGTGGGGCTTGATCCTAGGCCCTGGAGATCACAGTCTGAGCCTAAGGCAGACGCTTGACCATCTGAGCCACCCCGGGCCAACAATAAATAAAAATTTTAAAGTGTATATTTGTGACATAACTAGGTTAAAGAAACTTTTATGTAGTTGAATAAAGCTAGATCCGTGATTTCTTATTTTGACTGCATGGATGATACCAATAGCAAAATAATGCCCCCAATATGCATATCATCTTATAGCTATAGCTACAAGGACACAAATGATATTTTAACATTCAATCAGAAATATTACATATATAAAGTTTAAAGAAATCTAACACTAAATTTTGTGATGGTTAAGACTTTTAGTGGAGTCTATGGTCAGTATAAAATTTCAAAATTTCAAAATAATGTTCAGAGATTGAAAGTACAATGGATGTCAAAGAAGAGAAAGAAAAGAGATTATAAACAACTCAATAAGATGTTCAAAGGATCTTTTGAGCTTGATTCTTCACCTACCACATTAAAAAATGAAACGCCTAATCCTATATATTTACGGATTCTATATTAAAGTCTTTTAATTTAGTCATTCTGTTTTTCAGTCTTCTTGTATCTTGGCATTCTGAATCCCATACTGACCTAAGAAAGTTCTTATATCAGGGAGCATAGGCTACACTGCAGTGATGTAGGCCAACACTGCAGGCTAGGCCTAGTGGCTTCAAACAAATTGGTTTCTTCCTCCTGTTACATGTACATCATTAGTTGGCTGGGGACTCTGCTGTACATTATCCTCATTTAGAGACCCTGGCTGAGGAAGGAGGTCCACTCTTTCACAATTACTGCAGGAAGGAAAAAGTAAAATGGAAAACAGCACAAAATATTAAAGCTTCTCCCTAAAAGTGGTATGTGTAACTTCTGATCACATTTATTGACTAACGTCACGGATACGGCCATGCTTACTTCAAATGGGGTCAAGAATGATAATCCCCTCATGTGCTCAGAAGGAGAAAAGCCAGAAATATTTTGTGTGCTACTGAGTTCCGCATCTACCTAAAAAAGATTAGAAATGGCAATTGTTTTAACTCATTCTCTGTTCAAGTGAGATTTGAGTGTTGCTTCCTTTTCTAGCTGCAGAACTAGAAGAATATCAATGGATGATAACTTTCTTCAAGGATTAAATATAAGAGAATGTTATATGGAACATTAGAGTGAACTGTTTTATTCTTCTCTCATTTGTTTATGGACTCATGGTCTTCCTTTTCCCCCGGGGGGGCTATAATTTGGCGGAAAACATAAATCTTGGCTCCATGAAACAACTGGAGGATGAGACAGACTATCATATCATTCCAGTGAATGGTGATAAGCCACATAATAAAATCAAAAGGGCAGATGAAATTAAGTGAAAGACCAGTGTTGAGTGAGTTAAAATTTCCTTGAAGAAAAAATACCTACCATTAGATGGACATGAAATATTAGGTTTAGGTTGATAGAAAGAAGAGAAACATAGCAACTAGGAAGTCAGAAATGAGAATGAGCAGGGAAGAAGCAGAGATGAGATTTGCTCAGCTGGAGTAAAGCATAAAATTAAAAGTTGAAGTGGCACATTAGGGTTAGTTTTTTGTGAACTTGAACACCAAGCTAAAACATTTATATTTGACCTGATGGGAAATAGTAAGAAACTGTGGATTCAACCAAAGCCAGAATAAAAGAGTGTTTTAAGTTATAGGAATTTTTAGAGCACACCTAGAGAAGAAACTCCTAAGAGGTTATGTTTTGTTACAAAAATTTTTTTGAGAAAGCTGAAGACTTGGTTCCTTTTTGACCTTAAGGAGTTTCAATTTGGTTGGTGAGATAGACATGCCTTTGAGATAAAAGTAGTCTTTGGTTAAAATTTTCAGGTATAAATTTGGTCACTGATGGAAATACTTTCTCTAGAAATAGTTAAGAAAAATAAACTCAAATTCAATTATTCAAAAAAGTTTTGGTTATCCTTCATTGAGGTAAGAGGTTGATTTAATTTATGTTACAGTGGTTAAGAAACCCACACTTATTACCATATTTTGTTTTCAAATCATGAAAAAATAAAAATTCATTTTGTCCTATTAAAACATGAACCATGGTTTCATAGGGAAAGCATGGTCTTTGGAAGGAGACATATCCAAAGTCTGCAATTTGATAGAGAAGTAGAGAAGGTTAAACTACTCTACCTTCTAGAACCTCAATTTCCTCAACAACAAAATGGCAATGATAGGGATACCTAGGTGGCTTAGTTGGTAGACCATGCTATTCTTGATTTTAGGCTGTGAGTTCAAGCCCCATGTGTAGGTAGAGTTTAATTTAAAAGAAATTTTTTAAAAAGATTTTATTTATTTATTTGTCAGAGAGAGAGAGCATAAGCAGGGGGAGAGGCAGGCAGAGAGAGAAGCAGGCTCCCTGCTGAGCCAGGACCCCGATGTGGGACTCAATCCTGGGACCCCAAGATCATGACCTGAGCCAAAGGCAGACGCTTAACTGACTGAACCACCCAGGAATCCCTAAAAAAAATTTTAATAAATAAAATAGCAACAATAATTGTATCTATCTCATAGTTGTCATTAATAATGAAACATATAAAGTGCCTAGCACGTAATAGGTATGATAGTAATGTCAGTGATTATATATAAGCAAACACTAAATATTATTGAATTGAAATTTAAGGAAAATTTTCTATCTTCATATATTTGTAAAAATTATAAAATTAATAAATTGTAACTTAATGATTTATTAACTAAACTCTACCTCATATTATTTTATTCTAGAAATAAGTAAAAAGAAGAAATAAGGAAAAAAAACATTTTAGATCAGAGAATGCAAGGTTATATTTCGAAAGTGTTTCTGATCCTTGATTGGTTTGTTCCAGTTAGCCGATGTTCTCTCTTCCTTCACCAAACGCAGCAACTTTCATGGGTGACTACTCACAAAACTTTGTGGTAAGCAGTGCACTCCTATTTTTCAGATGAGGAAGCTATATAAAATAAGTAGCACTCAAGAAGTTAGCTGAAAAAGTAGTAGTTCAATTCATGGCATTTGGTTTATATCACTACGTTGACTTTGTGACTCCCCAGTAGCTTTACAGTACCTTGCCTTTCAGAGAAAAATATATTTAAGAGTGTGTCTGATCTTCAAACTGTATCGCAAGGACCACATTTAGTCAATCTAAGGCCCCTGAGGATTTAATCACTTCCCAAAATTGTACTCCTGGTTCTTTCCCATATCTGTACCATACACTGAGTATAGGAGATCTGAGAGTATGATAATAAATAAAATGAAAATGAAGAAATAAAATAGAAATTCATATTTAACAGCCTTAAGGTGCTGATCATGAAATTTTAATCTGAAATTGTCTTATTAAATTTTAATTTGAAAATGCCCTATATGTAGACTGATGAGGCCTTTGGCTTAATGGAGTATTAAGATCTGATACTCTCTCTAACTGGGTAGATAAGAGCAGTGGGATACTAGTGTTCTCAATCTAAGCAGTTATAAAGAAATGAACAATGGTAATCAATTTCCTGAATATTTATTTTGGCGGTTCCTCAAGAGATAGTCCAGAGTTTGTGCTTTACTGGACGATCATCTACCCCATTACCACTTTGGCATCACTGGTCACAGATCTTAAAATGGAGTGTGTGTGTGTGTGTGTGTGTGTGTGTGTGTATGTGTGTGTGTAGAAAAAAAAATCACTTAAGGTGACAAAGTAAATTCTCTGTTACTCAATTAGACCAGGTAAGTATTTCAGCTTGCATGTGAAGGGACGTTTGGACAAATGCATTTGACAAACCACTGAAGAAAACAGACCTTTGCTATTAGACACGAGTGCTCTATGCCATACAAACAAACAAACAAACAAACACATCCACTCCTCCTAAAAAAAAAAAATAATAATAATAATAAAGAGAAAAGAAAGGGGGGAAAACAGCACAGCTTAAATGATGGGTTTTGTAAATGTTCTGCTATTTTACAGTTTTTCAATTGAAGGCACAGTTTCCTTTTTCTTCTTTCTACTTTTACACACACAGCCTGGAAGATGGACATTTGGCAAGCCATAATAGACTGCTCCTTTCCCAGGTATCTCCTGCTTGGTTCCTTTATCTGTGAATAGGAAATGGCTTAAAGGCACCTGTGTGATGAAGGTCCCAGGGGCAGCTGCCGGACTAGTGAATGCCTGATTATGTGTTAACATGCTTTGTCAGATATTGGCAGAATCTGTTCTCTTCTTTTGCCTTTTCAGCAAGGGTACCATTGACAGCCTGGCTACCCATTTATAGAAATGTTGTCCATCAAACTGTGAGGAAGGACAATAGTGTTTTTCTGTGGCCAGTGACTGTGGGAAACTTTTCTTTGGCTATTCACGCAATTTTTGTAGCTTGCTCTGAAGAGGAGAGACTGATGAGTGCAAAAAGTACAATTAAGCAAAGCCAGACTTCAATTGAAGGCTCTAGTGTAGTCTGCTGTTCTCATTTTTTTTTTTTTTAGAGGGGGGGAAAACCCTATGGGTTTTCACGTTGCTGTGTGGCATTCAGCAGGGGGCTATTACAATCCTAAATTTTTTTTCTAGACCACCTAATTCTAAGTTAAAATTAAATGTAATGAGAGCCACTTGGAGTTCTGAATATTTTAAAGCATAATTCCCACAGAAGGGATTCGACCTAAACTGCAGTGAGCATCAGTTGGCTAATTATAGCTGCATTTTATATTACAGCAGGTGTCAGATGCAGTCATCTCAATAAAGTCCACATAATACTCTGGGAAATAACAAAGACTTTTCTTTGAATGTGGGTACTAATTTCTGCTAGGTGTCATATGAGCCTTGATACTTCTTATTGGCATTAACAAGAGCACTGCAGCACTCAGAAATGCTTTTTGCTTGGGATGAATTGATACTGTAAAGCACTTACCAGTCAGACTTGGCAGATGTCAGTAGTTAATACTAATGTTGCAGAGGTCGGAATATAATGCAAAGAGTCTTATGTAAATACTCTTAGATGATGGGCTGGTTTTGAGAAGGCGCCTGAGCACTGCACCAACTCACTTAATGAAAGTTAAATAGATAGCAGTGGGGTATCTGCTTTTACTTTGGCTCCTGCTTTATTGCAAGTCCTTCAGAAGTGAAGGGCAGATGGTAAGGCAGTAAACTAGGTGAACAAAATACACTGGACTTGGGTAAGGACTTGTTATGTTTGTGGTACTTTCCTTGAACTTGGGTGGGTGATTCAAATCACTAAAGTGATAGGGCAAAAGCATGCCAGAAGATAAGGGCTCCTGTGCATTTCCCGTGGATGAAAAATAAATTTTAGAAAATATGTCTGCAGCTAAAATACAATTAGACAATGGGCTAGGCAAGAGGGATGTCACTTTGACATCATGATAATTGTTCTGCATGCGCCTTTCTTTTAGGAGTTTTACAGTTTGTCCAACCTATTGTAGTCACATTGGATCACAGCAAATGAGATAAAAATGGAAGACCTATTAAAATCTTGTTATAAAATACCAAATAAGCTAATAGAAATATGAACTCTTTACACACATTCCATTCTGGGATCAACACTTTATTTTGAACCTAATTCAGAGCTAAACCTATATATTTTTTTAAACCTAATTCAGAGCTAAAAAGTGAAGGCAGTTGTCCTTAATTATATCTCCCAAATCAACTTTGGGGTCTCATTTTGGCAGGTTACAGTTTATATACATCTCACAGCAAATTCTGTAGGGTGCTGTCAGCAATTAGAGAGGACTTCAGGAGTTTAAAATTCATTTAACATTGGTTCAGTCAATGAATGAACACTGGCAGGAGCACAGCACTGTTAAGCCCAACAGTAAGATCTAAGATAAGAAGGAGGACACATTGGGGCACCTGTGTGGCTCAGGTCATAATCTCAGGATCCTGGGATCAAGTTCTACATCAGTCTCCCTACTCAGCAGGGAGTCTGCTTCTCCCTCCTGCTCATACTATTTCTTACTCAATTAAATAAATAAAATCTTGAAAGAAAGAAAGAAAGAAAGAAAGAAAGAAAGAAAGAAAGAAAGAAAGAAAGAAAGAAAGAAAACACTTGGTCCCCAGAGTGCTAATCATCAGTTCACAAAAGCAATATTCCTCATAGCTGTTTTGAAGATCGTATATCTTCATGGGTTTTGATAAAGTTCAGGACCAAATTGTGAAATAGTATGAAGCATGGCAGAGAAGTCACTACAGAAGAACAAGTAATCTGCTAATGGCAATTGTTTCCTTACAATTCTCAATAATGTTCAAGTGTTTTTAATACTTAATACTTTAATACTTAAGCCTCTGTATTCACTTAAGTGAATAATAATTTTATTGATTTTTTCTTACATAAATTATTTATTATAAAAATTTAGAAAACATATAAGATACAGACAAGAATTTACATATGTATAAAATACGTATGTACATTTAAAATAATACAATTTTAAATAATGGGATTTAAATATTTTATAACTATCTTTTTACACAAAGCATGTGATATACTAAGAGTGCTTATATTATTGCTTATTCTTTCATAACATAATTTTTTCTGATCATATAATATTCTAGTACATGGATATGCCATACTTTCTTTTTAAATTTGTGATTATTGTATATTTAGATTATTTCCCATCTTAGTTTTAAAGTCTGTTTTGTCAAATATAAGTATCATTACCCCAGCTTTCTTTTCACTTCCGTTTGCATGAAAAATGCTTCTCCATCTGGTCACTTCAATCTGCATGTGTATTTAGGTCTGAAATAAATCTCTTGTAGACAGTGTACAGATGGGTCTTGTTTTTTATCCAGTTCATCACCCTATGTCTTTTGATTGGAGCATTTAGTCTATTTATATTCAAGGTAATTATTATTGATAAGTATGCATTTATTGCCATGTTATTTCTTGTTTTATAGTTGTTTTTGTATTTCTTCTCCATTTTTTCCTTCTCTTGATATTTCATGATTAGTTGGCTTTCTTTAGCGATATACTTGGATTACTTTCTCTTTATTTTTTCGCATCTCTACTACTGATTTTTGATCTGTGGTTACCCTTCAGTTAGTATATAAGATCTTCTGTACAGCAGTCAGTATTAAGTTGATGATTGCTTAAGCTTGAACTCATTCTTTACTCCTCCCCGTGTTTTAGGTATATGGTGTCACACTTCATATCCTTTTATTTTTTTGAGTCCCCTGATTGATTTTTTTACACATATACTTATTTTTTTAAGTTTTATTTATTTATTTTTTATTTGACAGAGAGAGTGATCACAAGGAGGCAGAGAGGCAGGCAGAGAGAGAGGGAGAAGCAGGCTCCCTGCTGAGCAGAGAGCCCAATGTGGGGGGCTCGATCCCAGGACCCTGAGATCATGACCTGAGCCAAAGGCAGTGGCTTAACCCACTGAGCCACCCAGGTGCCCCCACATATACTTATTTTTACTGATTTTGTGCTTTCTGCTTTTCTTACCCTTACTTATGGTCTTTCCTTTCCACTCAAAGAGCTCCCTTCAGCATTTCTTGTAGGGCTGATTTAGCGGTCATGAATTCCTCTAACTTTTGTTTGTCTGGGAAACTCTTCATTTCTCTCTATTCTGAATGATAGACTTGCTGGATAAAATGTTCTTGCCTGCAGATTTTTTTCCATTCAGCCCTTTGAATGTATCATGCCACTCTCTTCTGGCCTACAAAATTTCTGTTGAAAAATCAGCTGATCACCTTTTAGGGTTTCCCCTTCTCTGTAAATGCTTTCTTTTCTTTTGCTAATTTAAAGTTCTTTCTTTATCACTAATTCTTGCCATCTAAATTACATTGCTGTGGACATTCTTGGGCTGATTTTGGTGGTGGGGGGGGAGTATCTCTATAGAGATAGAGATCTCTATAGATCTCTATTTCCTTCCCCAGATTAGGGAAAATTTCAGCTATTAATTCTTCAAATAAATTTTGTGCCCCCTTTTCTTTCTCTCCTCCATCTGGGATCCCTAATATACCATGAATGTTATTATACTTGATGGTATTGCTGACTTCTCTATCTTCTCAGCATGTCCTCATTTTCCATAATTATTTTTTCCTCTCAGCTGCTCAACTTGATGACTTTCCATTACTGTCTTCCAGGTCACTGATTTGTTCTTCTGCTGCTTCTGGTCTACCATTTATTTTATCTAGTGAATTTTTAATTTCATTTTTATGTTCTTCATCTCTTGTTCTTTTTTTACCTCATTGTTAGGGGTCTCACTGATGTACTCCACTCTTTTCTCAAGCCCAGTGAGAACTTTATGATCATTACTTTAAATTCTCTGTCAAGTGTGTTACTTATCTCCATTTTGCTAAGGTCTCTTACTATGATTTTGTCTTGTTCTTTCATTTGGGACATATGCCCCTGTCTCTTTAGGTCTGTTTCTGTGTGTTAGGAAAGACAGCTACATCTCCTGTATTTGAAAGTAATGGCCATGTGAAGAAGAGGTCTTATAGGGTCCTGCCATGCAGTGTTCCCTGTTCATCAGAACCTGGCACTTCAGGGATATCTCCTACATGTGATGTGCATGCCCTGCTGTTGTAGCTGAGCTGCTTTTTCCTTCAGTCCAGTTGTCTACAATGGCTCTTTTTGCCTGTTGTGGGCAGTGTTTGGTTATTGTGGTGTTAGTGAGCCAGTCTATGGATGCCTTGGGCTTGGGTTCACTGTGGCTTAGAAATCTTTTGGTACATCAGTTCTTATCGTGCTTCACATAATAATTATACTGAGCCTTCCTCACCCTCCTCCAGGCTAATCTGGTAAGATTCACAAAAATCAGAGAGAGATTTAAGGCACTAATTTCTATGTTTTGCATTTGTTTTGCATTGATAATAAAACAAAGTACATTTTGCTTTAATAGAAAATTAGAGATAGTAAGTGATCTTGGAAGTCTTTGGGCTTTACCTTTTTCTAGGTAGAGTACCATTACTGTAATCATTGAACTTAAAAGAAGTAGGAGAGGTTAGCTGATTACATTAATACTGCATGTAACCCTCATAGAGAGCTAAGATATTCATGTTCTGGGATATTTTCAGTTAAGTATTTAGGTCCTACCTTAGTAATGTATTCCATAATTTAATATTCTGGAATTTAATACAATCCCTTAAATTATTTGATATATTAGACACAGACTGAGATAGTTCCCTGATATTTGGCATTCCTAAAGTCTGTCTGGGCAACATGGTTTTGGGGGAACCACTTTTTCACCTCTAGAAGTTAGTGGGTTTTAACAGCTGGGTGTGGTCATGGAAAGAGTAACTATAGGCATAGCCAGAGATAAAAAATCAGACACTGGGAGAATAAAGAATTCACCAAAGTAATCCTAACATCTGAATAAACAAGCAAATAACAATAGCAAACCCTGAAATCAGGTGACCAGTGCCTGTTTTATATAATACTTTTCTCTAGGGATGGACACAATACCTAAAGAGGGCCTGAGAAAGCCTTCCATGGCATCTTTTATAATGGGAGATGTTGGGTAAGATTTCTCTCCTCTCTCAGAGGATCTGAGGATATGTGTTTAGGACTGCTGGCAGCCATGTCATCTTCCTACACAGAAACTGCCTGCAGTGGGAGAGAATAAAGTCAACATGGAAGAGAGAAACAGAACAAGAGGCAAAGTGAGGAGAGAAACCAAGAGAGAGAATACCTCCAGAAACAGCTGGGCAGACAGACTGACCCATCTGATTCTAGGCATCCCAAAGGCCGGTGTCTGGACTTCTCCCTGTATTATGGCTATATGAGCCACCTGCATCTCCTTTTCTTCTTTTACATGAACTACTTAGAATTGGAGTTCTCTTACTTTCATATAGAGTCCTGGCTAACATTCTAAATTTATTTGTGTATCCAGTAAAATCTCAAGAATTTACAGTTAAAACTTAGAAATGGGTTCCTCTTCTCAGAGTTTTTACTAAGGAACCAAAGAGAAATACTGAGAGTTCACACTAGAGAGTTGGTACATGATAGTCCATGAAACCTTCTAATTTTTGTTTAAGTGACTATGTAGGAAGGATTTTAATTTCAGTTCTTAGATTAATTAAACCTGTCATTCATTCTAGAATAATTTATTGATTTTTTTTATATGCAAGGGATAGTAGTTCTACAGAGGAGTAAATAAAATAGCTCCCTTACCTTGAAGAGGCTGCCAACTTGGTAATGATCATAATAGCAAACACTTATATATCTGGGCATTGTCTAAGTGCTTGATATTTAATCCTTACCACGACCCTATAAAACAGGGAGTTAGTATTGCCTCCATTTTATGGATGAAGAGACTGAACCACAGAGGCTGTAAGTAGCTTGTTCACTGTCCCACAGCTACTAAGTGATGGAGCTGAGGTTTGCACCTGAGCCGTGTGGTCCCAGAGCCTAAGCTCTTAACCTCTACTCTACTGCCACTTCTGGTAATAAAGGCTAACACTTCATAACAAGAAGTCTTTACATAAAAAAATAAGATGAAATCAAAGAGGGAGACAAACCATAAGAGACTCTTAACTATGGGAAACAAACTGAGGGTTGCTGGAGCAGAGGTGGGTGGAGGGAAGGGGTAACTCAGTGATGGGCCTTAAGGAGGGCATACGATGTAGTGAGCACTGGGTGTTATATGCCCATGAATCACTAAATCACTGAACTCTACCTCTGAAACTAATAATACACTATATGTTAATTATGAATTTAAATAAAATTTTTTAACAAAGGTGAAGTATAGACATCCATTTGTATTATTTATATAGTATGTTTCAGAAGTAGTAGATCTTTACTGTACCTGTGTAGAATGAATCCATAAATTATTAAAGTATTTACATATCTAAAAACATCTGTATTATCCCTTACACTTAGAAAAACACAACATGGGGTTTTTGATTATTTATACTGAGATTGGTCAATAAAACACCCAACTGCATTAACATGATTCCTAGAAACTAAGAGTGTGTAACTAACTATACATTTCACAGCTGTTATACCTCATTTAATTTAGTGAATGTTGCTGGATACTCGTAAACAGGGCAGATAAACCACTCCTTGTTTGAGAAGCACCAATCAAATTTCTTTTTTTGGAGAAATAATTCTCTCTATGGGACGCCTGGGTGGCTCAGTGGGTTGGGCCTCTGCCTTCGGCTCAGGTCGTGATCCCAGGGGCCTGGGATCGAGTCCCACATGGGGCTCTCTGCTCAGCAGGGAGCCTGCTTCTCCTCATCTCTCTCTCTGTCTGTCTCTCTGCCTATTTGTGATCTCTCTCTCTGTCAAATAAATAAATAAAATCTTAAAAAAAATAATAATTCTCTCTATGTCCTGCTGGAAATATTACCTAAAAAAACTAAAAGGTATTTGATTTTTAAGATTTCATCATTAAAATGTGAATATTATGGAATCTTAATCCTAACTAGTATCAGCCAATGTCTTTTTAACATGTTAGCTGGAATTAGCTGAATTAGTGCTCTGGAAAGGAAACCAGTATCTGGGAGTGAGGAGAATGAGACTGAATGGAAGTTTAATCTAATAGTCATGTGGCATGGGTTCAAATCTTACCTTTACCATGGCCTCATTTTGTTCATTCTCTGTACCTCAGTTTCCATGTCTGGAGAGTAGGAAGCATTATTATTAGCTATCAGTTACTATCACAATTTACAATCATCAGTCTACATTAGATGAGTTAATACATGTAAGATGTTAAGAAATTCTTTTAACAACTTTCTTTTCTTTAGTGCCTACTATGTGCAGAACACTTTAAGGTGCTACGGATTCAGTAGTGAACAAAAGAAATTTAAGAATAAAGTCTCTGGGGATGCCTGGGTGGCTCAGTTGGTTAAGCATCTGACTCTTGATTTTGGCTTAGGTCATGATCTCAGGGTTGTGAGATTGAGCCCTGAGACAGGCTTTACTCTTGAGATTGAGATTTTCTTCCTCTTTGCCCCTTTCTCTCTTTTCTCTCTCTCTCTTTCTGTCCCTCCCTCTCTAGTATATATAATAATTTATATATATATTATATATATATAATTTATATTTATATATATTTTTCTTTTTTGGTCACAGACTTTATTTAAAAAATATATATATATTTTAAAAATATATATATTATATATTAATTTAAAAATATATATATATATTTTTTAAATAAAGTCTGTGACCAAAAAAGAAAAAAAAAATTGCAAAAGGGGATAAGTATGCCAGTTTTGGCAGGGAGGAATTCAGTGTTAAATAGGATGGTGAAAGAAAACCTTGCTAAAAAGATGATTCTCAAACAATTATCTGAAGGAAGAGAGGGAGTAAACCTTGCAAATATCTGAAGAAAGGGAGTTCTAGGCAGAGAACACACAATGCAGTGGCCTGGCAAAAGTTGCCGTTACAGATAATATAAAAGAACTCTGATGTGTAGAAACTCTGAAATATATATGGGCTGTGGGTCATGCCTATACAAAAACAACATAGTTAAATTAAAAATTTAGTTTAAAATTTTAAAAATGCTGTACAATTAATTGCTGGCATGACAACATGAGTTCTTCTGATTTGCTCCACAGTGAAACTGGTCCAAAAAAATTTTTTTTAAAGATTTTGTTTGTTTGACAGACAGGGATCACAAGTAGGCAGAGAGGCAGGCAGAGAGAGGGGGAAGCAGGCTCCCTGCTGAGCAGAGAGCCTGATGTGGGGCTCGATCCAGGATCAAAATTACAAACAACAGGCAAACAAAAATAGATCTTTCAAAACTTCTGGAAATGATCCCAAGGCAAATGGCAAATGAAAAGAAAAAATTAACTGAAGAAAATTTAGGTTAAAAAAAAGAAAAACAACTAGGTATGAAAGGCAAGTGTATGGTATTTGAACTACTCCCTCTTTTTCCCCTCCCAAATCATGTAGGCAGATTCTCCACCCTCACCCTCCTAGCTCCCAGCTAGAGGGCTTTCTTCCTAGGACTAGCAGGACCCTAGCATTTCTCACCTTGCCCCCAACTGCCTGTTGCCCAGGCTAATTCCTGAGTGAGTGCAGCAAGAGGTAAGAAATCCCATCTGCCCAATCCCAGCTTGTTGTCCAGAGGCTCTACTTTTGGAGTAGCATGTAGAAGTACTGAGGTCCTGGTAACCCTTCCCTCAGCTCCTGACATGGTAGTTCCACATCAGAAGAAGCAAGTTAAGAGGACCTGTTATCCCTACTCTCAGCTCCTAAGCCCTGACTCAGAGAGTTTATCTTAAAAGAGGCAGGCCATGAACCATATACCTCCTAATCTCTTCCCAAAGTAACTGTCTTCATTTGCAATAGCCAAGTAGAAAAATTTAAGCCTAAGGATGCTCTTAAAATAGTAGATGTGTAATAAAAGGCATTTGGGAAGGAATTTGATTTATGAATCTAATGAAGATACAGCCAAGACTGAGGCTGGTTAGTTTGCAGGAAAGAAAGGAGAATAAGACAGCTGGGAGGAACCCTCTTGGGGTTAGAACAAGTATTAAATGATGACATCAAAAACTGTTCCTTCAGTGGGGCACCTGGGTGGCTCAGTGGGTTGACCTCTGCCTTCGGCTCAGGTCATAATATCAGGGTCCTGGGATCAAGCTCCACCGGGGAGCCTGCTTCTGCCTCTCTGCCTACTTGTGATCTCTCTCTGTCAAATAAATAAATAAAATCTTAAAAAAAAAAAAAAGAAAGAAACAACAACAAAATTTTCCTTCAAAAGAGCCACAATTTGATTAGATTTGTTTGTACAGGAATGGCATTATGAAAACGAACAATCAGCCTGCAACTAGTGGAGGTTAACAGCTGGATGTGGTCTGAGAGAGAGCAGATATGAGCATTCCCAAAGTTGTGCTTCCTTGAGGAACAACATTAGCAGTGTAATAATGTGGGAGAAAGATAGACTTCACTAAAATAATCCAGCCTATCAGTAAACAAGTAATGAAATAATAAGCTCACTATGGGAGAGGGGATGGGGTAGCAGTACCCAGAGCTGCTACAATATATTATCCAAAATGTTCAGTTTCCAATAAAAAATTATAAGGTATACAAAAAAATAAGACAATATGATTCATACATCAGGGAAAAAGCAATCACTATAAACGACCTATGAGAGCAACCATATTTCAAATTAATAAAAAACATTGACATTTTTACAGAAATCAGTGGCTTTCTTCTACACTAACAATGAAAATACAGAAAGGGAAATTAGAGAATCAATTCCATTTACTATAGCACCAAGAACCATAAGATACCTGGGAATAAACCTAACCAAAGAGGTAAAGGATCTGTACTCGAAAAGATGGAAGACCATCCCATGCTCTTGAATCAGAAGAGTAAACATTGTTAAAATGTCTATACTGCCTAGAGCAATCTATACTTTTAATGCCATTCTGATAAAAATTCCACCGTTATTTTTCAAAGAGCTGGAGCAAATAATCCTAAAATTTGTATGGAATCAGAAGAGACCCCGAATCGCTAAGGAAATGTTGAAAAACAAAAATAAAACTGGCGGCATCACTTTACCTGATTTCAAGCTTTACTACAAAGCTGTGATCACCAAGACAGCATGGTACTAGCATAAAAACAGACACATAGACCAGTGGACCAGATTAGAGAGTCCAGATATGGACCCTCAACTCTATGGTCAAATAATCTTCGACAAAGCTGGAAAAAATATACAGTGGAAAAAAGACAGTCTCTTCAATAAATGGTGCTGGGAAAACTGGACAACTGTATGTAGAAGAATGAAACTCGACCATTCTCTTACAGCGTACACAAAGATAAACTTGAAATGGATAAAAGACCTCAATGTGAGACAGGAATCCATCAGAATCTTAGAGGAGAACATAGGCAGTAACCTCTTCGATATCAGCCACAGCAACTTCTTTCAAGATATGTCTCCAAAGGCAAAGGAAAGAAAAGCGAAAATGAACTTTTGGGACTTCATCAAGATCAAAATCTTCTGCACAGCAAAGCAAAGGAAACAGTCAACAAAACAAAGAGGCAACCCACAGAATGGGAGAAGATATTTGCAAATTACAGTACAGACAAAAGGTTGATATCCAGGACTTCTCAAACTTGAGAACTTCTCAAACTCAACACACACAAAACTGGTAATCATATAAAAATTGGACAGAAGATATGAACAGACACTTCTCCAATGAAGACATACAAATGGCTATCAGGCACATGAAAAAATATTCATCATCACTAGCCATTTGGGAGATTCAAATTAAAACCACATTGAGATACCACCTTACACCAGTTAGAATGGCCAAAATTAGCAAGACAGGAAGTGTTGGAGAGGATATGGAGAAAGGGGAACCCTCTTACACTGTTGGTGGGAATGCAAGTTGGTGCAGCCACTTTGGAGAACAGTGTGGAGATTCCTCAAGAAATTAAAAATAGAGCTTCCCTATGACCCTGCAATTGCACTACTGGGTATTTACCCCAAAGACACAGATGTAGTGAAAAGAAGGGTCATCTGTACCCCAGTGTTTATAGCAGCAATGGCCATGGTCACCAAACTGGAGAGAACCAAGATGCCCTTCAACGGACGAAAGAAAGATGTGGTCCATATACACTATAGAGTATCATGCCTTCATCAGGAAGGATGAATACCCAACTTTTGTAGCAACATCAACGGGACTGGAAGAGATTATGCTGAGTGAAATAAGTCAAACAGAGAGAGCCAATTATCATAGGTTTCACTTATTTGTGGAGCATAACAAATAACATGGAGTACATGGGGAGATGGAGAGGAGAAGGGAGTTGAGGGAAAATGGAAGGGGAGGTGAACCATAAGAGACTGTAGACACTGAAAAACAACCTGAGGGTTTTGAAGGGGCGGGGGGTGGGAGGTTGGGGGAACCAGATGGTGGGTATTGGGGAGGGCACATATTGCATGGAGCACTGGATGTGGTGCAAAAACAATAAATACTGTTACACTTAAAAGAAATTTTAAAAATTGACATTAAAAATATTTTTTATAAATATTAATAGAAGAATTTTTCAGAGTAGCCTTTATATATATGTGTGTGCATGATGACAGTGTCACATCAGATAGGAAATATCAATAAAGAGGAATTATAAAAATGAACTAAATGGAAATTCTGAAGTTGAAAAGTACAATAACTAAAGTAAAATACTCACTAGAGGGTCTCAACAGCTTTGAATTAGCAAAAGAAAGAATTAATGAACTTGAAGATAGGTTGATAGGGATCATACAAGCTGAAGAACAGAGAAAGAAAAGAATGAAGAAAAATGAACAGAGCCTCAGAGATATGGGACACCATTAGATACACCAACATACAAGTAATGGAAGTATCAGAAGGAAAAGAGAATAGGAAGAAAAAATAGTCAAAGAAGTAATGGCCCAAAACTTCTCAAATATACTGAAAAACAATAACCTACATATCCAGAAAGCTTAACAAAATTCAAATAAGATAAACTCAAAGAAAACCACAGACACAACATAGTAAAAATGATGAAAGTCAAAGACGAGAAATCTTGAAAGCAGCAAGATAAAAGAAATTAGTCAGTTATAGAGGCTCTCAAGAACATCATAAGCAGACTTTTCAGTGATGAAATGAAGGCCAGAAGGCAGTGGAAAGTACTCAAAGATTAAAAAAAAAAAAAAAGTTCAGCCTAGAATTCTATATCCAGCAATGCTATCTTTCAAAAAATGAAGGCAAAATAAAGACTCCCAAATAAACAAAAATGGAGAGAATTTGTTGCCAGCAGACCCATCTTATAAGAAATACTAAAGGAAGTTCCTCAGGCTTCCTCAGTTCCTCAGAGAGCAAGTGATCCCAGACAGTAATTTGAATCTGCATGAAGAGCACTGGTAAAGGGCTTCTCGGAGTAATGGCTGATATCACCACTGGGGCAAGGAAAGTGCATGAGCCTGGATATCTTATTATGTCAGAAAGTAAGAAAGTACTCTAAAAGAATGATAGTGTCATATTAAAATAACACGTAAGCCAACTTGAAGGAATTTCCACTGGCTAAATCTGGGACAAATGGGCACCAAAATAAATAATTTTAGTAACTATAGCTCATTGCATCAAACAGTAAACCATAAGCCCTTACTGGTTAAATATGTAACAAGTTTTTAAAATTTAGTTATTAAATATCTAAACTGATTGAAAGTAAGGAGGAAGAGTATAGTTACATAGTTTTAAAGCATCTTTCCACAAAACAATTACTAATTACATGAGGGAAAAGAGTAACTTTATAGTGAGGATGCATGGCAGATATCAATTCAAATTATCAATATGAATATCAATAATAGGACAAATTGAAATCATGAGACACCAAACAATGTGAAGAGTTCAATATCTCTGTGATATTCTAGAAAAATACTCTTTACCTAATCATGATGGAATCATAAGGAAGCATCAAACAAATCTAAACTGAAGAACATCTTATAAAAACCCAAAATGAGGAATATTCTACAAAGTAATTTTCAGAAGTGCCAAGGTCACTTTGGTGGACAGAACCTATGACCACCCCACACATACAAAAATCCCCGTCCTTTGGTGTTCACACTTCTGTGTAATGTACTCCTCTTCAGTTTGAACAGGACTTGTGACTTGCTTTTAACCAATACAATATGGCAGAGGTGATAGGATGTCACTCCATAATTATATGTGATGTATATAAGACTCCATCTTATTAGCAGAAGTGCTAGAGACACTCCCATTTACTATCCTTGAGGTAAGCTGCCATGAGGTATGTGGCCATGTTGGAGAAGCTTACATGGCAGGAAACTGTGCATAGCTTCTAGGAGCTAAAGGTGGTTTCCATTAAGAAACTAAAGCTTAGTCCCGAAGCAGAAAGAAAATGAATTCTGCTAACAACCTAAGGGAGCTCGGAAGCAGATATTTGCCCCGTATGTCCTCTGATGAGACTGCAACATTGAGATTCCGAAGCATAGAACCTAGCTAAGCCAGGTCTGGATTCCTGATCCACAGGAACTTTAAAATCATAAATGTGTATTGGTTTAAACTGCTAATTTTGTAACAATTGTTATATGATGTATAAAACTAGTTATGAAAGTCAATTAAAGACTAAGAAACTTTCAGACTAAAGCATATTAATGTGTTACACAACTAAATACATGATTTTTTAAATTTTATTTTTAAATTTTATTTTTCTAATTAATCTCTACACCCAATGTGGAGCTTGAACTCACAACCTGAGATCAAGAATCACATGTTTCATTGACTGAGCCAGCCAAGCACCTCTGCATTGCATGATCCTGAACTGGATCCTTTAGACAATTCTTTGGAAAACTTGAACAGGATCTGAGAATTAGGCAGTCGCAGTGTGTCAGTGTTATCTTCCTGATTTTGATGATTATTTTGCAGTTAAGTAGGAGGAAATGTGGTAGGAAATAAACATTAAAAATCCAAGGATAAAATAAAAATTAGTTCATGAAGGTGTTTTTTTCTTCACTTTGCCTAGCAAGATTGATTATTTTTCTACTTAATTGAAGAAAGGAAGGATTGCTTCCTTCTGCTTTTCCCCTAATGGGTAGGGGTAATGGGAAGGGGATAATGTGGGCAGAAGCAATGTGAATCAGAGATTAATTGTGCTTATGTGAATTGGTTTCTTTCTTACACTTCTGCTGTTCACCACGAAAAGAACCTGCCTTCCCAGCTCCTGTTCTGAAAAGAACAAGGAAAAACATAAAGTAGATCTGAACCTAATTCAAACCTGGAGCCAGTCCAAGTCAATCTTGACTAGACAGAATCACAATCTCCCCAAAGACTTGGTTATTATCAGAAGTCCCTGAAATTTGGGGGTTCCTTATATAACATTGCAGCGATAGCTGACTCAAATTCATCCACTTACTTAATTGCTTTGCCCGATTCTAAAACTTATACTCTGTTTTTTATTATACTACCACAATTCAACTATATTCACAAGGAAGAAAAAAAAAAAAACAGCGTTATTTGGAATCTTTTCAAATGTGTTGGTAAATTTATTTTTGCTTCCTACATTATAAATTTATATTTTTAAACTACCATCTCTTAATAGTGTCCTCAGGCATTTATCATAAAATCTAATAAACAATATATCTAAACTGGTAACTTCAGTTCTGAGATATCTTGGTATAGGCTATATTGGTCACACTTTGTAAGTCAGTAGTCTTTAAAAGATTAGGATCTGTGGTATTAAGATATGATATTATGATTAGGGTCTATATTTTGATTGTTTAGGATTTTTTGTAAAGATTTTCTTTGAGAGAGAGCGTGCACACAAGTGGGGGGGGAGGGGCAGTGGAAGAGGAAGAAACAGACTCCCTGCTGAGCACAGAGCCTCATGGAGGACTCAGTCCAAGGACCCCGAGATCATGACCTGAACTGAAGTCAGAAGCTTAACTGACTGAGCCACCCAGGCACCCCTACGATTTCTTAGGATGTCCCAGAGTTACAATCCGAAGAATGCACCAGGAATGCACCAGTTTCACACAGCGATCTTGAAAAGCTCCTCATCTCAAACCCAGTTTTTTGGCACCTGCTTCTCTTTGTTTTTATTGTGGGACTATACCGCTGTGACTCCTTGCAGCAGGAAAAAGGAATGACCGCTTAGTGCTCAATTCCTCTCTCTCTAACTCACTGGGTAACTTGGGGCCTGCCACTACGCCCCAGTTGCCATATCTGAAAGGAAAATCGGGTAAGTAGAAGTCTTTATAGATTGTGAAACACCTTAATATTAGAGCCAGCGTAGTATATTCATTAAGAGTTTCAGTTGAGCCCAGCTTATTTGTTCTGTAACCTCAGGCAAATTACTCTTTGTACCTCAGTTTCTTCGTCCCTTAATAGGGGTAATGATAATTCCTTCTTCAGAGAGTTCTTGAGAAGACAGAATGATGTAACACGTGTGAAGTATTTAAATAGCACTTAAAACATAGGAGTTAAGAAATGTTAAATAAGGGGCGCCTGGGTGGCTCAGTGGGCTAAAGCCTCTGCCTTAAACTCAGGTCATGATCCCAGAGTCCTGGCATCGAGGCCCGCATCACACTCTCTGCTCAACAGGGAGTCTGCTTTCCTTCCTCTCTCTCTGCCTTCCTGTCTGCCAACTTGTGATCACTCTTTGTCAAATAAATTAAAAAAAAAAAACAAAGTTAAATAATACTACTACTAAATATTTGTATAATTAAACAAATTATTGAGTGCATAAAATAAGCAAAGCTCTGTACAGAAAACAATATGGTATTGTAATATAATCAGCTAACTTTTAAGTTTTTATTTAAGTTGCAGTTCAAGTACTTGTAATATTAGTTTCAGGTGTACAATTTAGTGATTCAGCACTTCCGTAGAACACCTGGTCCTCATCACCAGTGCCCTCCTTAATCCCTACTATCTATTTAACCCACCGCCTTACCCACCCCCCTTCTGGTAACCCTCAGTTCTCTGTAGTTGAGTCTGTTTCATGGTTCTCTCTTTTCTTCCCTATACTCATTTTGTTTCTTAAATTCCACATGAGTGAAATCATATATATTTGTCTTTCTCCTGATTAACTTACTTCATTCAGCATTATACTCACTAGCTCCATCCATGTCATTGCAAATGGCAAGATTTCATACTTTTTAAAAATAGATATATTTTATTTTATTTATTTGACAGAGATCACAAGTAGGCAGAGAGGCAGGCAGAGAGGCAGACAGAGAGTGAGAGGGGGAAGCAGGCTCCCCACCGAGCAGAGAGCCCTACCCGGGGCTCCATCCCAGGACCCTGAGATCATGACCTGAGTTTAAGGCAGAGGCTTTAACCCACTGAGCCACTCAGGTGCTGCTGATTTCATTATTTTTTATGTCTGAGTAATATTCCTGTGTGTGTGTGTGTGTGTGTGTGTGTGTGTACACACCACATTTTCTTTATCCATTCATCAGTCAATGGACATTTGGGCTGCTTCCATAATTAGGCTATCATAAATAATAGCAGCTAATGTTACTTACCCTGAGGATATAGCCATGTACTTAGATATGTGTAGTACCAAGCCGTATGCACAGAATGTTGGGGAGAGGTTTGGAGTTGAGCCGGGCAGGCACTGAAGGATGGTTTCTATTTTGATACATGAAAATGAGGATGAAGTGAGAGATGCATAAGCAAAGCCACAGTCATAGGAGTGTTGTGGGATTTAAGACTAGACAAGTGTGTTCGGTCCAGGTTGCGAGGAGTCCAGAATGGCAGTCCGTGGAGTCTGGATTCTCTTTAGACATCAGGAAAGAGCCTCCCGTGGACTTTAAGCAGTGATGTTAACAGAGCACTGTATTAGGAAAGTTAGTCTGATAGTGGTTTGTGTAAAAGCACAGAAGAGTGAAGCATAGATACCAAGAGATCATCTGGAAGAAATGATCTAGTTCTCTAGTAGTGAAGGGATAAGAGCCTGAACCAAGGTATGGCCATAGAACCAGAAAAGTCAAGACAGATGTGAGAGGCATTTTGTCGAACAAATAAAGAAGATGGTATGTTCTGTACCCTTTACCGATGAGAAAGAGCTTACCTGACTGGTTCGCCTCAACATGGCATCCAGTACACAGCCAGTGATCTGCTCACAGTTCTACAGTGCACTCATCCTTATGGAACACTTCTGTAGGATTTGTCAAAGTAACCTTTCTGTTCTAGGCTTATACTTTATCACCCTGAAGTGTTGTGGAAGGTGACTGTGGAAATCTAAACAATGCATTAATAATAGGCAGTGGCAAGGGTATACATTCCTTGACAAGTAACTATTGCTTCTAAACTATCCATGAAGTTGGGTTGACCCTGCAAATCGTTATTGTAGAATGGCCTGTAAGAACCACTATTATCCCTATTTTACAGATGAGAACTTTGAGGGACAAAAAGAATTTTATAAGCTCTCTTTACAAATTTCTTTCATCCTTCTAGTCTTAGCTCTAATGTCTTCTCCTCTTGAGGACTTTTCAGAGCCTTGAGGAAATCTGAGCTCCTTGAATGCTTGTTTATAGTTTTTCATGAAATTTACAGTTTAAATTAGAGTCATTTTTCTTCATTTTACCTCACTTATTCAAGAATCAGTTTCTTTAAGGGAGAGGCTATTGTATTCATCTTTATGTTCCCCATAGAGCATAGTCCTGGCGCCTTACACATAGTAGGGGCTCAATAAATGTTTGTTGAACTGATTGAACTATGTACACTAATAAGCCCTAGTCTGCTATGGGTATAGTTTATTTGAATGTGTAATTGGTAGTTTCCCCATGAATCCCTTGAAGAGTGTGTTGATACCTTAGTAGCTCTTTGAAGTTTGATGCATTTAATTAATTGTGCAATCTTTTCAGAGTTCTTGTATCAAGAAGGTAGACTGCATATAATAATGTGTTCATTGCTTATTTTTTTTAAGACCTTTTCATCTATTCCAGTTAACAAAGACAACAAAGAAAAGAAATACCTGGGTTCAAAATATTAACCAATTCTATTCTCCCTAAAATTAAATATTTGAAGATCTTCTCTGTTCTTTTTCATTATTCCTTTTTCCCTTCTTTTGGTCAGAAAGGACCCATTCCCAGGTAATTCCACCTGGTCCTATTTTTCTTGTGTTTTTACTCCATGTAAGCATTTATAAAGAATACTGATTTCTCTGAACTGCAGTGTGTAAGAGGACTGGTTTTGAGCCAGGGAGAGTGTGCTTCCATGGGACAGAGCCAGGAGATGTGTCTTATAGGCAAATATATGGCTACAGCCTCATAGACTAATACTGCTGTAAGGGCTCTAGGCTTTCAGCCTCTTTAAGCGTAGATATCCTGTACCTCCCATCACACAGCCTTCCAGCTTCCAGCACTCTCTAGGGTTTGGAATATGGTAAACCTGGCATTAGAACGCTGTTTCTCAAACAAGGCTGATCATAAAACTGAGTCACGGTGCTTGTAAAAGAATTTTAGTCTTGGGCCCTGTCCTAGAATCTACTTCCTAAAAACTTCAGAGGAGGGGATAGAATATGTTTTTATACCACACCCCTGATTAAAACTTATGATCAGGTAAACTGGGACACTTTTGTATAGTAGTTTAAAATAACTATTTCTAGTACCTTTCACTTACAGGCTGTGTGAATCTTAATTTAGTTTCCTCAAATGTAAAATGAAGATTATTACATATTACAACTATTAGAATTTTAGAGAGGATTAAAGTAAATGATAATGCATGTTAAATGCTTAGCATAGTATCTGAGACATAGCCCTCAATAAACATCAGCTATATTGTGAACGATTTTCCCCTTTTACTTATATCCGTGTTGCCTTGTAGAGGATGTTGTACATCTCTAGGTCACTTTTTCCAGGCAATCTTTGCTAATTAGAAGAGAGTCTCTGAAGTCCTGCTCTTACTAAACCTGCAGTATCTCTTCTAGGAAATCACAACATTTGAGATTTGAAAAGGACTTAAGGGTTTATAGTCCAATACCCTAATGTCATTCTCCTATTTTTGTTCTCTATCTTGTTCTTTTGCAGTTAGCTCCCTATTCATGTATAATTGTGTGTTACCCTTCTGGGATCATCTCCCTCCTACTTTCTTTTTGGACTGGGCAAACTAGATGACTTCCCAGATGGTTCCAGGATCCCTCTCACACCCAGAAAATGTCCTGGTGTGCTTATTCCTTTTACAGTTATAAGATTTACCCATCCACCAAACAGCTTTCTATGGTAGCTGTCCATCTGCTGCCCAAAGAAAAACTATGAATGCTTGTCCTGGATTTTAAAAACCAACATGTTTTCCTCACTACTAGCAATCTAAGAGTCAACCTTACTAAATTTTCAATTTATGTTTTTCTAGTTTTTTGTCTACTTATCTGAATCAGTCTCATCTCTTAGACTGTATATTCCTGAAAGGGGTTTTCATGTTTTTCCACTGTCTTAGGAAAAATTCTGCACAACTACGTAATAAATGCCAAAACAATACAATGCTGATGTTGTAGTAAATACAATGGAGCTGAGTTAGACTGTTATAGTGTCCTTGTTCCAGTAAAATTCTTTTGGTCCTCAGGTATATTTGCCTGATTTCTTTTCACTTTAAAAACAATTTAATGAACCATCAATCTTGTCTCTGCATTTCTCCAATTTTAAGAGACCACTTCTTTGTGCTAATTTGTCAAGCAAAACTTTAATAAACAACTCCTGGAAATTTAGAACACAAAATTTTGAAGCATTCATTTGCTTTTCTTGGCATTTACTTCCTTAAAGAAGTCAAGAAATTATCGAAGCATGACTTTTTCATTCCGGAGACTGCATTGGCTACCTTTAATCAAGCTGTGCTTTTCTCAGTGTTCCCCATTTAATCTCCTAAAATACTTCCTAAGACTTTGCCCCCCACAATGGAATCAAAACTAAATGGTCTGTAATTTCCTCAAGTGTTCCCAGATCCTGTTGTAAATAATGACATTGTGCTGGCCACTTTCCAGTCTGAATGAAGTGACCTTGTAAAAATGTCTGCTCACTCTTCTATAATGTCTTTTTCTACTTTCTGTAGGGCTCTTGGATACAGCTTGGCAAACAATACCTATTCCAAGAAACACCATTCTTCACCTCAGTATGTTATTTCCTTCATATAGGCAGTACTGTATCCAGAGCTAAAAGACTTATGTCTAAAAGTTAATTAATATTTTAAAATAAGGAATTATAGGTGCACTATGACAGAAGGCCAGACTGGATGACCTATGAATATCTGAATTGACAGAAAGAAAATCTATTGTGGTTTTGCAAACTCTTTAAGAAAATGTTGAATTTTCATTTAGTCATTAGATAGCTTTTATTGTAATCATGTTCAATGCCCTTTTTTTCTTAGAAAAGAAACCATTCCAACTCTATAACACAAAAACACTTAAAATTAGTTATTCCAGTCTGGCAGTTAGAAAGGAATATTTCACAATATCAGTAAAGATAGATGTTCTTTCTGAGCAATTATGTTGCATTCAAATGAGACATATGTGATGTTTTGGTTGTCCCAATAGTCGTCCTCCCCCTACCCCTATTTAAAAAAAAAAAAAAAAAAAGAATCAGGACATCTGGCAAGGCCTAGGGAAAAGCAGCTAAACTCACTGAAGGGACAGGGTACTTCTCCCATGAAGACAGACTAAAAATACAAAAACCTATTAGTGTGAAATAACAAAGGCTGAAAGGGGAGAAGTAACTGGGACTTCTGAATCCCCAGCCATGTGGGACCACCAGCTAGACAAGCTAATTAAAATTAGCAACCCATTTTTGTTTATGGCCTCCATGAGCATACAAGTTTTATAAATTAGATACAAGTGCTGCAACTAAGAGTAATTAAAGAGAGGGAGATAGTGGTAGTTTTCAACAGATGGCAGGCAGTGATTTTATTATTTTCTTTAAGAAAATCCAAAGGGTAACCAACTTGTGAGAGCATTTTGAACTTCAGAAATCAAATCAAGATTTAAAGGCATTTTGGAAGTTGTAAAGCTAGGAAATAAGCCAACAAAGTTTTTTTCCTCATAAAATAGAGGCAAAATAACAATATTTAAAATTTGGTTGTTTGGTTCTTACTTTGAGTAGAGCAACTGCTTTTGCTCATGCTTTCATAACTATAAACATCACATGCATTAGTGGGGTCAGCATGTATTCATTTACCTTCCCTCGGCTTTGTTCAGCTCTGTCAAACACCTGTAACACAGTATGCTCCATTGTAGGAGACTGGCAGCAAGGTCCTATTTAATTAACTAATTAGATGACTCATCCTACACGTAAATTAGCATTATTAGGTCTTTTATAATGATTGTTGAAGCACTGTAAATTAATTTTCTTACTGGCTATGACCATCATTTGCTGTTATCACAGTATTAAGAGATAATGCCATGCACAGTAGGAAATCTCTATCAGCAGAAAATGAACATGGTCATCCTTGGATCACCAATTAGAAAACCTATTGTGTAACAAAAACATCATTTCTATGCTGTAATATGATCAACTAACCATTAATTACCTTCGCTAGTGAGAATTACCCTCTTTGTTGGAGGAGTATTACATTCCATATTATAGTTCAAAAATGTCAGGAGAAACCAGCAACAAAAACATCAATTTCTAAAAAGGATATATATAATCCAAATTATATTAACCTAACATGCTACATGTCAGGTAAAATTAGCATAAGCTTTGTTACTGAGTCTGAATAATATAGCTTACCTCTTAGCCTTTAGATGTATTGATTAAATAGGTCATCCTCACCTGCCCATAAATACAAATATAATCAAACTGCACTGTTCTCTAGGGAACTGAATGGAAAAAAAACCTTGGTAAGTATCCAATCCAGATTCATGATAATTAAGAGCCTGTTTCCTTGCCTAATGCAAGGATGACAGAATGAAGATAAGCAGATCCCTGGAGGCTGTGCTTACAGCTGGTACATGGTTGTGTGTGTGTGTGTGTGTGTGTGTACGTGCATGCCCACATAAACATGTGTTTGTGTGTCTGTGTGTAAAAATGCATGCTTCCTATGACCAGTGCTCTGGAACTTTCTTTCATGAGATTCTCAAGGGGGATCTGTGACACCCACCTACCCTCCAAGGGGCACTGCCTTAGAAAGCTCATGTGGAAGCAGCCAGTGGGCATGAAGGTTCAGCCATGAATGAATGGGAATGCCAATTTGAGGTCTCTGTCTTGCTCAGCATGGCCTGTTACACCTTCACTGGGCAGGGATATGGGGTGATGGTCAGGAGATGAAACCCTGGTTTAGGTGGCCAGGATTTGGTCCCGACTCCCACCCTTTAGAAGTTATGTCCTCTTGGGCAAGGTACCCCAACTTCTTCGTGGGCATGGTTTTATTCATCTTAAAATAGTCACCTCAGAAGTCTGTTGTGATTTTGTAGATTCTTAGGGAGTTTCTGGTGATCTAAATAGCAGAATTACAGAATGAAAGACTAGTAAGTTTGACTACATAAAAATTAAAGTCATTGCAGGACTATAATTATCATAGATAAAAAATAATATAAAATGGTACATTTATTTTAAAATAATCCAGCAGGGCAGAAGAAGAGAGGTGATAGAGGCATGGTGATAAATGAATTGAGAGTGTGTGTATTTTTATAATGCTGGGTATTTAGTCCATACAAATTTATTAACCTATTCTCTTTATTTCTGTATGTGTTTGAAATTTTCTGAAATTAAAAAAAAAATACCATGGACAGTATCAAAAGAATAAGGACAAATTAAGGGAAAAAATATTTGTAAGCATATCATGTTAAGGGGCCAATTTCCCCTAATACATAAAGAGGCCATACAAGTCAATAAAAGAGACCAACAAACCAACATTTCAAAAAAATAAAATGAACACAATTAAGAAAAAAGGAAAAATATATCAAGTAATGACTATTTTTATACAATATTACATATACTTAAACTTTATATTACATTCTAATTTATTTAAAGAAATATTAAAATTTAATATGTATTTAGTATATGTAAATAAATATTTAAATTTATATTTACTTTATAAGTCTTATATTTTTACAGTATAAGATCATTATATTTAAAATATATCAAGTAATGCTCATTTTATTCATAGTAGGAGAAAATACAAATTAGAAACAATAGTGAAAAATCCATTTTTGATCTAGCAAATTGGCAAAGATCAAAAAGTTTGATAAGACATTGAGGGTAAGAGTATAAGATAATATAACTTCTTTGGAGAGCAATTTTATAGTATCTGTGCAAATTTAAAATGTACCTTCTTTTTAACCCATCAGGCCTTTGCCCACAAATATATTCACACATGAGTTCAAAACAAACCATATAAGGATATTTGATGTAGTTGATTGTAATAGCAAAAGATTTGCAACATCTACATGTCTGTTAGGAAGGAATTGGTTAAATAAATTATAGTACGTCTACAGAATGGAATATTAAGAGGTAGTTAAAAAGAATGAGGCAGCTCCGTAATTTGAGTTGATCTCTAATGCATTCAATATGGAAAAAAAAGGGGGGGGAGTAGAAAAGTAGAAGAATATGTGCCTGTGTAAAAAAATATATCCATATGTTTCCATATGCACAGAATAAGAATCTGTAGAAGGACATAGAAAAGCCCACTTACAGTGGTGCCTCTCCCAGGAGAGGGGAGATGAGGTGGACGAAGATACAGGCAGAGGAGGGAGTCTTACTCTTGACTGTACATTCAGTTTCTCTAAACTTTTTTTTTTTTTTTTTTACTGTGGGCATGTATTAGCTAGTCACAATGTATTTTTTACGTATAAATGCTTAGAATTGTGTTGGCCTATATTAAATGCTCAATTTTATCTACTCATATTGTGACTATTTTTACTCCAACCTTATCTTCCACTATGCCACTGCACATACCTTTTTGCAACCCAGAGCGAATCATAACCAGTCCCCAAATGTGCTCTGTGTTTTGCTGTTTCCATACTTATATTCATGTGCTTACCTCCTCTTAAAAGGTCCCTCTTCCATCTTTACCTGTTGTAATTCTACCTACCCTTCAAGGCCCAATTCAATTCAAATACCACCTCTTCTTATATTATATATTTGCTAGGTTATCTTGAGAAATTTATGTATTTGCCTCAGCCTTGGTTTTCACGTCTGTTAAATGGGTGGTAATAATAGAAGTTGTAGGGATGCCTGGGTGGCTCAGTTGGTTAAGCGGCTGCCTTTGGCTCGGGTCATGATCCCTGCGTCCTGGGATCGAGTCCCGCATCAGGCTCCTTACTCCGCCAGAAGCCTGCTTCTCCCTCTGCCTCTGCCCATAAATACTTGCCACTCTGCTTGCCTGTATTTTCTCGTGTCTCTCTGACAAATAAATAAATAAAATCTTAAAAAATAATACTAATAGAAGTTGTAAGGATTAAATGTGATAAGGTAAGTAAATCTATTCACAAATTTATGTAGTTCTTGGGTTACCTATTTTCTACAGACACAGTGATATGCACTAGGGCTAGAACCATGAAAAAACTGACAGTATCCCTTCCCTCATGCAGCTCACTGTCTAGAAAGGAAATTTCCATTCTGTTGCTAAATACTATGGCAACTGGGATTACGGGCTGTGGAAGTGCAGAGAAGGGGCACCCACCCAAAAGAGACAAACCCTCAGGGAAGAAGTGGTTGAGTTGGAAATCAGAAACAAAATATGATTTTAACTGTGAGTAACCCCAAAGAAATTGTAGGCAGGGAGAAGCAGAAAATTGAGAAAGATTAGTCTTGGCACTTCTCATGCTTGTGACCATCTTGAGTCATTGGTCTCCATGTTTCTGATAATGAAAGGCAACCCACAGAAAAGAAACAGTGTTCCTCCTGCTCTTTAGCCCGGAAAGCTTTCAAGGGTGTAGTTTTTCTGTTGCCCCAGTCCTGTCAACCTTTGTGAAACCAAGCCCTTCCTGCTATAATCCAGAAAAACAAAGTTCTTTACTGAAGAGTTAGGCAGTTCTCTAAATAGTATTGTAGGGAGAAATAAAAATTTAATTTAGATGTTCCCTTGTACTGACCAAAGGCCACAGCCTTCCAGAATTAGGGGTGCCAAAGGATAGTGCCTCTCCAGCCTGCTAAACTGTTCACTTCTGCCACAGGTGTCCTCCCAATCTAGTTCCCTCTCCCTGGCCTCATCTCCCTACCCCAGCCCCCATCTCAAAACTTTCTTCAAGACTCCCGGTTAGGTGATCCCCGCTGTTCTCTCTGGGAGCAACTATCGCTCACCCCTCAGGAGGAAGCTGCTTCTGGCACTTCTAGCACTTCTAAACTGAAGCAAAGCCTCAGGTTTGATCTAGATATGAGCCGAAGTTCTGAACTCAGTCTATAGCATCCAGAGAAATATTTTCATTCCCTAAAGAGAATGTAATGAGAGTATAGTCCTCCCCACTGGTGAAAAATATGTCACTGGTAAAGTAAATGCAAAGTGTAACAATAATCATTTACCTTATGAGACTAATTATCCACAAAGGAAAGAATATTTCTCCTATTAGCTTGGTTTGGTCTTGACCTTTAGGCACCACTGCTACCATCAACCCCAACTATCATTGTGCTGAGAAACATTTTCCTCTTACAGCTGAAACCTGACAGCTTTACAAGAGCAACCACTGGAGCTAGCTGGAAGAATAAATTATAATAATACTTAATAAGATCTCTTGGACTCAGATATCCTTCTGGTGGAGGTAAGGAAAAAGTTTGCCAGTTTATATAGCCACTATATAAATTGAATTTCTCTTTCAAGAATTTGTGTGGTTTACCTTTTTCAGGATGAAGCTCTCCCCATCCACACACACACCGCCCAGAAACAAAAACAGAGAGAAAACAAAGAACTCTGAGTCAAAAATGAAATTCCGTGATTCTTCAGAGAATTGTAGGGTAAACGCAAGTGTCTCGCCATGGCCTCTGCAACCATGCCCAGTTGAAACAGTAGGCAAGAGAAGCTATCATTAGTTTTGATCAAGTAGCCATGAACTGGAAATGTGACTGGGTTCAACAGCACAAAGAATCACCTGGCGACCCAGTGGCACCTACTAGACAACCCCAGGACCTAGTTTCCCTCTAGAGGAGGGTCAAGTCCAGAGCCTCTCTGAGCATGTGCATGGCAAAAGATTTATGCTGCCCTCTGCTGGTGAGCAGCTCTCCTGTAAATTTTTTACAAGGGGAAGGGGGGACCTGGGTAGGTTGACTACTACCCCATTTCCAGCCCCATTTCTGGCAGCCTCAAAGAGAAGTAATCAACTAAATTTAGAAGTTGAGGGGGGTGGGGCTGAAGTGAGAGTGGAGTAGGGGGAGAATATAGGACAGAAAAGCAGAAAGACCACACACCAGTGATATGTCACTATTAGAATCTAATATAGCACACTGGGTTCATCTGTGTATTTGCTTTGTAGAGGGAAATTTTCATTCGGACTCTTATTTGACATTTGAGTTACTTAGTACTGAATGCATTCAGAAAATGCATTTCACTAATGCTTCCCTAATTCATAGGGGCTGCTGTTTTACCAGTCACCATGATCCTTAATCAGTGTAGTTGTATAGCATGTAGATGGTCTATAAAAGTGCTTAATAAAAATCATTTAATTCTAAATTACATGAGTGCACTTAACCCTAAAGATATTAAAACTGATTGTTTGATGTATTGCCATGAGTAGGCAGAGATTCAAAAATAAAAGCTTCCTGCACCTAAATCAAAGAGCACCGAGCTCATAGCCACTCGGTACAAGCACATGCATCAGTGTCATGAAGCTGGGCTATGATAAACTCACCCATTTTAGGCTTTTAAACTATAAATATGAAGTACTTGAATTTGATCAGCGACGAGATACATAAGTGAGTTTTTCCAAGCAAAGTACTGTATGTGACCTGATAGCCTGTTAGAAGCCTGTGGAGATCACCTGTTGCTTATTTGCTGACTTGGTGAGTGCACCAGTGGGGCCAGCCGCTGGCGTGATATGCTATCTATGCTAGTCTAGACTCCAGCCTAGGGGAGGTCTGGGGTGAGCAAATAGGAAAGAGTGATTTTCACTGACTGCATTTTTACCCTTGGATTTTCCTTGTAACAATATTTGAACTTGCCTCACTCACGTAGTACCTACCTCAGCACAATACCATGTCTGTGAGGAAACTTTAATCAGTCTTGACCATGGATCAGAATGAATTTTGGAGGGATAGATCAGTCAAAAGTAGAACCACCACTCGTTTTATTTCTTCATTCCTAGTTCAATATTTTCTATCCATTAAGGACATATAACTACATGATGATAATTGATTTCTGCTATATATCCTGTCTTAGGGGACATGCCCCATAGTTGCAGGGCATCGAGGCTAAGCTGGCCTCAAAAGAAGCTGGCCTCAGTGAGCCTTGAAAAGGTTGCCTTACCTATTGTTTCATTTTATTCTCTAAGGACAGCATCTTACAGATGGTGTGGTGTTTGCCTACTGATCTCTCTCCTTCACTGACTCTTGGTCTAAGGCAGTGTTATGTGAGACCTGTGTTGGTAGATCACTCTGAGCCCTCAGACAGAAGTACTTCCCAAGGCCTCACAGGCAGGAAAGGGCGTTAGTAATGGAGGGCACTCAGAGCGAAAGACTCAACAATGAAATCAGTTGTGGCTGGACATTCAGCAACAGAAGTAACTGACCTGAAATGTGAGGGGGTGGCCATGCTGTTAGGCCCGTAATGTCTCCAGTTGTGCCACCAAAGCTATACTACCCATAAGCCCATTGTACCAGCACTGGGATAACAGAGATGAACTGATTTCATTGTTGAAAAGGTGGCTATCTGCAAGCCGAAAGGAGAGTTCTCACCAGAAACCACTCTGGATCAATGCTGGCACCCTGAACTTGGTCTTCCAGCCTCCAGAACTATAAGAATGTGAGTTTCTATTGTGTGAGCCCCCAGTCTATGGTATTTTGTCATGGCAGCCCAAGCTAAGAAGCATGCCCTCCCATAGTTCATCCAAGTGTTTTTTCCCAGATCTCTTTATCCCACATCTTAAAAATCTTAAAAAGCTTTCTTTTTAGGCTCTTGACCAACGAGGCAAGCCATTTGCTACTACCCATGACTCTATTAATATTCTTATATTAAGCCACTTCTCTTTCTACACACAGTAGAGGCCCAAAGTTCTGTATATTGGGAGGATTTCCCCTGAGCATTCTCTTCTAGGATGGTATGTGAGTAGGACTCTCTAGTAACCATCATTTTTTGGCTTGTACCAATATACTAGGTGATACATCCATGAACCAAGCTTGTCCTTTTGTTCCTCTTTTATGACTTGGTCATAAGGGAGCCCTTCCATGAACTGAGGGAGAAGTTCTGGTGCAACATTGGTGAATGACCTGGGTTCTGGGTTAACTGCTGTTATGAGCTTACTTATGCACTCCAGCCCTGCTCATACCCATTCTTAGATATACCACTTCCATCTTATAATAGAGCTCTTTTGCGTCCTTGTGATGTGGTGCTTCTGACAAAACCCAGTTTAACTCTTGCCATGGGGTCAGTTTATATCCCATGGTTTTTATCTCCACCAGGACCTAGTTGCACACCAGGAGCTGGTTTTATTTTATTAAAAAATTTTTTTTAATTTATTTATTTGTCAGAGAGAGAGAGAGAGCACAGACAGACAGAGTGGCAGGCAGAGGCAGAGGGAGAAGCAGGCTCCCTGCCGAGCAAGGAGCTCGATGTTGGACTCGATCCCAGGACACTGGGATCATAACCTGAGCCCAAGGCAGCCGCTTAACCAACTGAGCCATCCAGAAGTCCCCAGGAGCTGGTTTTAAATGGTATGGAGTTCTGTGCAATAGCTGGCATGTCCTTGCTCTATAATCCTAGAGATCTACATTACAAATCTTTATTGGTGGTTGCCATGAACTCCACATGGTATCTTTCCCAACTATAAATACCATAGTGTCTGCTGTGTTGTTTGGCCCAAGTGGAAGAATTGCTTGCATCTCAACCCAGACCTGCTTTAGAGCCTTTACTCCTCTGGCCTCACTCAAAACTGGCAACCTTCTATGTCATCCAGTACATGACTGTTGCCGTATCCCCACATTATGCAATATCCTGACTCCAGAACCCAAAGAAGCCTATCAAATGTTTTGCTTCTTTTTTAGTGATAGAAGGTACAAGATGCTATGATTGTCCTTTACTTTTGGAAGAGATATAATGGCATACTCCAGACTATTGGGTCCCTAAAAACATTACTAATTGGATGGGCCCCTGAATTTTCAGAGTATATTTCTCACCCTCTGGGTTGCATTTGTTTTAACTAATTCTACAATTATTTGCTCCTTTTTTTTTTTTTTTTTGCTACTTTTTACTCAAATGGTCTTGTTAATAGGATGTCATTAACATAGTGAAACATTATTATGTTCTGTGGAATATCCTGGTTTTCCAGGTATTTTCAGATTATCAGAGAGGGCAGGAGGGTTAACATAACTCTGGGCCTAGATGGAAATGTACACCATTATTTGTCCCACAAGAATGCACACTATGTTGATCCCTGTAGCCAAATCTCTGGCTTCATAGCATGTACCCAAAGCTGTGTTAGTCTCTCCCAGCAAAGACACCATATCTGACATAGTAGCTGCACTTGAGACTGCTGTTCGGTTGAGTTTGCCATAGTCCACTGTCATCTTCTAGAATTCATCCATCCATCCATCTATCTATCTATCTATCTATCTATCTATCTTGAGCCAGACTCGGGGATATGATGGGGATCACTGCCCCTGCATCCTTTATGTCTTTAAGGGTGACACTAATCTCTGCCATTCCCCCTCCCCCAGGATGTGATAATACAGTTGATTAATAGCTTGGCAGTTAGGGAAGCAGGTTAGAGGTTTCCGCTTGGCCTTTCCAACTATGATGGATCTTACTCCACTAAAGAATGAACCAAAGTCAAGTTTCTTCCAAATGCCAAATATGTTCATTTCAAATAAACATTCAGTGACCCACAAAATGACTGCTGGCTAGATCTTGCTCTGTTGGTCCAGGATTCTATTCTTTTTTCTGGGCTTAATACATTCCCCACTAATAAGAAGGTTTTTTGAACACTTCAGGTCTCCAGGTATCGGTGTCTACTCAAATCCTGTATCCAGCTGTCACTGAAATATCTCTGTATTCCTCATCCTCCACTCTACAGTTACCCTAGTAAATGGTCATAGGTCTCACTGGGGAAGGACTAGGGGAATCATTGAACCTACCAGCTGTGACGATGCAGGGTCATCATCTCTCATTCAGTGAATGGATTTAGAGTCTGGAAACTGGCTCAGGTCCAGAAACTAGGCAGAGGATTGTGGTTTGGTTTTGTTTTATGGGGACGACTGCTGTCATTCATTCTTTATTTCCTTTGAGTATATAAATTAAGTAAGGCCCTTGTCAGCTGACATCTATCCTGCCCTTGGGAACACCATGTTCTTTTTTTTTTTTTTTTTTTTAAGATTTTATTTATTTATTTAACAAAGAGAGTTCACAAGTAGGTAGAGAGGCAGACAGAGAGAGAGAGGAGGAAGCAGGCTCCCTGCTGAGCAGAGAGCCAGATGCGGGGCTCGATCCCAGAACCCTGGGATCATGACCTGAGCTGAAGGCAGAGGCTTAACCCACTGAGCACCCAGCTGCCCCATGGGAACACCATGTTCCATACTTTTCTGAGTGTCACTCTCTGCCAGCTGCTGCTCTGATGTGACTGCTCATTACCTTTGTGTTCACCGTACTTTTAACAGTTAAGTGCCACCATCTACCCTCTCTATTTTCAGAATACAATTAGCCCCATTCTACTATCACCAGTGTTGTAATAAATTTCTTACGGTGAGCTATGGCCTACAGAGGACAACCATCACTGGGCTTCTCAACAATGCTGGTAGTCTCCTCATGAGCACATTCCTTGTCACTTTGGCAAACACAGTGTCCCCCAGGCCCTGTCTGTCAGTGCTGATTTCCAGTCTTATATAGTACATCTGTTCTGACATACCTATTTCTCTGTGACTTTTTATTCTATCTGTGATGGACTTCTTTCCTCTAATATGGGATATTGCTTTCTCTAGGCTTCCTACACGCCTATTAGCACTGACTTCTGGGTTGTTGCCGAATTAAAACCTGTGTCCCAGCAAGTATTCTTATAAACTCTTAAACTCTTCTTTATCTAACTTTACATTTCACCTCCTTTCATCCAGAATCTTTAGGATCCAATCCCATAACACTGTCCTGGCTTCTGCCAATAGATTTGTGGGTCAATCCACAAATTCCTTCATCATATAATCCCTTTCCTCCCTTACAGTCCCAGTACTTCCATGGCTGAGTGGTGTTGTGACTTGATCCTAGCTGTTGGGCTGGTAGCCAGGAGGGAGGTAGGCATCGATCCTGAGGAGGACTTATATGATTTACCAAGCAGAGACCTTGGCATCATCCTCAGGTGAGGGGCAAGACACTAGTGGCCCTTGTCAGGGAAGAGTGGTTCCCTTCTGAAGATCTAGAGAATTCAGACTCACCTGTGGTTTTAAAGTTCTTGGGTGCAGTGGTGTAGGTGTCAAATCCCAGGATTCCACTCCCCAGTCAGGGAGACTTGCTAGGGTTAAGAAATCAACCCTTTCTGTGACTCTTCTGTTTAGATGAAGTCCTGGTTTGACCCTCAGCATTTTCGTCCCCTAGCTATAATAAATGAGAAACTAAATAGAGCCATGAAGGCCCTGTGACTTTCATACTTTGCCTTAAATTGGTGATTAGCTATACTTTTGCCTCTCATTGTCTTTGTCAAATATATAGTAGTAATACCCAGCAGCAGTCAATCAATTCCATAGTCCTTAGGAGTACTTTTCTTGGTCCTCTCAAACACCTGTGGTATTGTCCCAGTCAGTACATGCCCTTCTGCTGGCATCTCGTCTGGTTCACTACCTGTAAGAGTACTAATAACTGCACTAAGGTGATGTGTCAGCGTCTATCAGTTCTCCCCTTACCACCAGTTGTGGGGGCCACCGGTTGGACAGTACAGAAGCCAGCCTCACAGTCCCATCTTACAGTCCATTTTCTAGGATCATTCTTATGCCACCTGTCCTAGGTCGGTCCCTGAGAACCAAACCGGGACACAAATTTGCTTGCAAGATGTTTACTGGGGAAATTTATTGAAATAGCATGTAAAAAGTGCAGGAAGCAGAAACAGGGAGAAGGACAAATGGAACTGCAATGAATATAGTTGCAGTACAGACTTCAAGCAATCCCATAAAAAGTGCTATTGCTGGGGTGGTCCTTCAGAGTGATCCCAAATTGAGGCAAAAGGACCAGGTTTTCATACCACTGCACTTGGGAGGGGGTGTCACATTGGGCAAGACAGCTTCTTCTGGCTAAGTCAGGATTTCTCCACAGTGGTTCTGTTGCTGTTTTGGACTGGATAATTCCTTGGGAGAGAGGCTGTCCTGCATTTTAGGATGTTCAGCAACATCCCTGGCCTACTAAATTTCAGTAGCACTCTCCTCCTCACCTGCTTCCCCCTTCAGGATGCCTCTCAGTATTACCAAATATCTCCTGGGGACATAATTATCCCCAGTTGAGAGCCACTGAGCTGAGGGCATTTCACACAAAGAATGTAGTTGTGAGCCATTAGCAGTCAAAACCTCTGAAAGCAGAGGTACCAGGGCCTGGGCCCTGAAGGTGGAATCCAGGCAGGAGGCCACAGCATTGAACACATGTCCTCTGTGATGTCAACTACTAAATAAAGGCAGGAGGAAAATATATATACTTTAAATAATGCAAGCTTTCAATACTTTTATACTCGAATCTTTGATCTATTTAACATTTATTTTAGGGATGATATAAAGTAGGGCTTTCATTTTGTGTTTTCAAAAGTTACAGTTAATTATCTAGTATTTTTAATTGAATAGGCCACCATTTCCTTGCTAACTTGAAACGTCTCTCGTCATACTGTAATTTCCAGTATACCAGTATACACATGGGTCTGTTGTTGTTTTTAAGACATTTATTTGGGAGAGAGAAAGAGAGCAAGCAAGCAAGCAAGAAGAGCAGAAGGAGAGGGAGAGGGACAAAGGTGCTCAGTGCGGGGCTCAGTGCAGGGCTCAATGAGGGGCTCAGTGCAGGGCTTGACTCCAGGATCATGATCTGAGCCAAACTCAGACGCTTAACCAACTGAGCCACCCAAGCGCCCCCACAAGGATCTGTTTTTCGACTTCCCATTAGGTTCTGAAGATCCACATGTTCATTTTGGTATCAATACCCTGCTATTTTAAAATTATGAAGTTATTTTTCCTTTTCAGTGTAGGTATTGTTCTTCCTCAGAACTACTGGATGATAATCACCCATTTATTCTTCCAGATAAAACTTAAAGTGAACTTGTAAATCCCCTGATCTTCAAAAATGATGATTTGAATGTTTACTAAAATTGCACTAAATTTATAGGATAATTTAGAGAGTGGTGGTAACTTTACAACATGAAGTTCTCCCCTCTAGGAACTTGGTATTTCTGTCCGGTAACCCAAATTTTCATTTTATATACTTCAGTAACATTCTATAGAATGTTCTATTCTATAGAATGTTACTGAAAAATATGTTTTTATTGTTTATCTGTTATTTTTAATGAATTTTATTTATTTATAGAGAGGGTGGTGGGACGGAGCAGAGGGAGAGAGAGAGAGAAACTTAAGCTGACCCCATGCTTAGTGTGGAGCAGATGCAGGGCTAGATCTTATGACCCCGAGATGACTTGAGCCAAAATCAAGATACTTACTTAACTGACTGAGCCACCGAGGCACACCGGAAGAGTGCCTTTTAAAAAGAAGGTCTCTGATATTTTTTACCACTAAGTTTGATGTTTATGGTTCTTTTCAGATAAATGCTTTTTATTGTTTTATAAACTTCTTCCCTTCTTCTTCTTCTTCTTGTGAGCTCTACACCCAGTGTGGGGCTTGAACTCATGACCCTGACATCAAGAGTCGCATACTCTGCGGACTGAGCCAGCCAGGGCTTATCCTATAAATATAACTGCTTTTCCTATAAATATAGCTTCTGTTTCTAGCTTCTTAAAGATTTATTAGTTTATTAGGGTTTTTAATAAGAATGGATATTGAATTTCATCAATTGCCTCTGAGATATTAATTAATTAATTAATTAATTATTGACTAAAAGGTAGCTGGCAGAATGTCAGTCATCTGAGGGTAGAAAAATACTGAGCATTACTTTGGAACATTAATTACCTTTCTGTCTTTCTCAGATCCCTACTAGGTATAAACTCCCCAGTATGAAAGTACATGCTCTCCAACCTGAATACTAGCAAGAACACATGCTCGGGAAGGATAGAGAAATCCACTATGTTCCTGCTTGAGGGCAAAGAAACTCCAAGAGATGCAGATAGGAACAGCCTCAGCCAGAGATACAGAAAAAGAGCCAAGTCGCAAGTATACTGGGTCTGTAGGCCAGAAAAGAGTCACCAGATGTAGTGGACCTGAATGTGTTTAATCAGGGCATTAAATAATGCATCACATATGCAGACACATGTAGTTTAACTCCCCAAATAAGTAAACTTCAAATCTCCAGTTCCTCTCCTAATTCTTAGAGCCCATTGCTTGGAGAAAATGAACTATCTTAGAAATTGAGTTTAAAGACAGCCCTCTCAAGGAAATAATGAATTAAAAAGTAGACTTTCAGGTAAACAAAGTAGATAAGATCTATGTGGGTATCACTAACCCATCTGGTAGTTGAAACCCACATTTGTTTTCTTTGATCGTTTGTTTGAAACGCAGGTCTTTATTGTCTTGATAACAGTCCACTTGGCTTTTATATTGCATGCCGGTACTTAATAACCTTGTCTTTTTCTATGATTGGGTTATACAGAGTTTCCAAAACAAACAAACATTAAAAGCAGTTATATTTATAGGATAAGCAAGTGTCTTTATTCTCTCTTGTATTAAAAATGCAAGCCAGCCGGGGTGCCTGTGTGGCTCAGTGGCCTTCGGCTCAGGTCATGATCTCAGGTTTCTGGGATTGAGCCCCGCATGGGACTCTCTGCTCAGCAGGGAGTCTGCTTCCCCCTCTCTCTTTCTGCCTGCCTCTCTGCCTACTTGTGATCTCTCTCTCTGTCAAATAAATAAATAAAATCTTTAAAAAAAAAAAATGCAAGCCAGCAAGGTCTTTTTTTCACTCAGTAAGGAATTGAGGCAGTCAAGAAGCTCTGGGAAGTGGGGACACCCTCAATCTGGTTCTATCCATTTCATGCAACTGTGATCAGGAATGCCAGGGGAACTTAGAAAAGATGTCAGGGGAAGATTTACTTTAGATACCCTAAAAATGCCTCTATAATAGGAAAGCCCTTCTCAGAAACTGAATCCTATATCAACTTTGCTCTGGAAAGTCTCACTAAGAAGGTTTTGTGTTCTAAAATGTTTGGGGAAAATAAACAAGAGAAATCAGTACTCCAGTGTGATACAGGGGATAGCAGTGAGGGTATAAGTGAGGACCAAATTAGTCAATAAGACCTGACAATTTGATTAAGTGTCTCTGGCAGTCCTCTCCCATTCATTTGAATTGACATTGCCCTATCCTTGTCACTTTTCACCTAGATAATTGAAGCAGGTCCAGGAGAACTTTCCCCACCCACCGGCCTTCTGTTCTCAGAGTATCTTCCTTGAGTGCAGGTATAATCACGTCACTGCTTACCTCAACCCCACTTACCTGCAGTAGCATTTTCCAAAGAGCAATCTGAATTAGAATTATCTGGAATGCTGATTTTAAAAAATGCTAATTCTGAGGCCTAACTCATCAAGATCCAAGTCTCTGGATGTGTGGAATTTTAAAAAGCTCTGCGGGGGATTCTTTGGCACATTACGGTTGGACAGCCGCTGATCCCCTGTCAGGGCAAACTCTTAGTGCCGTGAGAAATCGTTTAGGTCCTGGGACCTCGGCCTTGTCTCCACCTGTCACTCCCCATGTGTCCTAAAAGCTGCACCCAGAAGAATGACTTGTGTTGTGTTGAAACATGCCAGGCATGTCGCGTATCTATGCGCCTTGATACATCATTCCCATTTTCTCCTCTGACTGCTAAAACCCCTGTCTATCCTAAAACTCACCTCCTCCTTGAAGCCTTCCCTGATGATGCTCTCCATAAGAGTGTCTTTCTTTACTTGGGGTTCCCACAGTATGGTGCATGGTATTTGGTTCCAGCACTCACCCCAAGCTATTGCTCTATAAAGAGCTGCCCTTCTCCCCTGTGGGAGCTGCTGAGAACAGAGCCTGGGTCTTGTTTATTTCAGCACATTAGAGTGCTCAGTAAGCACTGACAGAGGGACTGAATGAGTGTTATGGTACTCACTCTGACCAGCACTGTCCAATCAAAATATGATATGAGCATTAGGTAATTTGAATTTTTCTAGTAAGCACAGTAAAAAGAGTAACAAGAAACAAGTAAATGAATTCTATTTTTATTTAACCCAGTGTATCCAAAATATTGTCATGTCAACATATAATTTACATCAAAAACTATTGAGGTGGTTTACGTTCTTTTCTCATACTAAGTCTCCAAAATTCCAGTGTGTATTTTACACTTAACACATCACAAACCAGACTAGTGTATAGCCACGTGTGCCTAGTTGTTACTATACTGGACAGCATGATTCAAGACGAGAGAGGATGCTGTCGAGGTGTGAACTTCAGCCCATGACAAAAGATGCAGTCTAGGTCAGGGTTCATCCTTGGTGGTTACATGGCACTGGAATGGTTTTTGCCAGGACTGTTAACCTTGGCCTCGTTTGCTGCGCAGAGCTGTGAGTGCAGGTCTGACCTGAAGGTCCTGCATACCAGCTGTCCTCTCAGAAGCTAATGAGCCTCCTTCTCTCCCAGGCATTTGGAGCTGAAATGTCCAGATACACCACCTCTCTAGGGAACATTAAAGGCATTAAATAAGAAGGCTGCATTCTTTCATGTGCAAAGCCACACCCTCTAATGTCATCATTACCGAGGCTCTAGTCACCAAAAGAAAAAGCCACAGAAATGTAAATAGAGTTCACTTGTAGGTGCCTTGGTAGAGGTAAGCTCCAGGTATCCACGCCCTGTAGGGACATCATTCCATCTGAGGGAGGAGTTTTAAAAAATGTCTTAAGCAGGAAGCTTAGAACACTTCCAAGACCTGGACTGTTTGTCTTGCTCAGGCCTGTCTCCTGACTCCCTCAGCTCAACCTCAGTGAGTGCTGGGCTCAACCTTTACTCAGCCTCTCAGGTCAGCACTAAAAAAAGAAAATGAATCTCCACCTCTTGGCCCCACACTCTGGGGACCTCCGTTAAGAAGCTTGGTGCCCGCTGGCAAAAGTGTGGAGTGGAGCCAGCCCTCGACTTGGCACTCCCTGCCTGGTCCCCTCTTGCTAGGCGGGAACCTAAAGCAGTCTTTCCCTCTGCTTCCTCCTTTCCCCCAAACTCATTTTCAATTAAACAGTCAGGTACCCAAATTAGCATCAGAACCAAAATGGTTTCCTCGGAAACTCATGATAAAAACCACAGTTTTAAAACATTTTCTTTGCAACCTAGAGAGCAAAGCCATGCCTTTTACAAGGACAGAAGCCCTGAGCCAAAGGACTCCCATCTCCTATCAAAAAGTGTCATTGACCAAAGATTCTGGAATAGATGGAAAGTGCTATTTGAGGATCTCAGAGCATGCTTTATGTATTTTCCTATATCTTACTCCCATATAATCCTTGCCCTCCATTTACTCTTGCCTGTTTTTACAGAAGTGCAACATTTCCTTGGTAGTTAGTTTTCACTGCAGTCCTCCTTCCTGCAAGGAGTTGAACTCTCAAACACAAGCAGCTAGAGGATGGATCAGGAATTCTTGACATTGTCGGGTGGAGAGGACTCCATATTATATCTCCATCCATAAAAGTATCCCCCCTGTAAATTATCTGAGAAAAAAAACTATATTCCAATAATGCAATAATAATAATAATGTGCATTTTGTATAATGGTTCATAGTTTACAAAATACCTTCACACATATTTCCTCAATTTAACCTCATAATAGCTAGAGTAGGAACAACAGGTTCAGTATTCATATGACTATTCTTAGTATTCAGTATTCATGTGAATCTCTCTAGAAGCATTCATTCAATTGGCGAAAGTACTGAGACCCTGTGTGTGTCTGGCCTTGTGGAATGCACTGGGAGCAGAGCTATCAAAACACAGTTCTTTCTGGGAGGAGCTGAATCTTGTGGGAATGAAAACAGACAATTAAAATCTATATAAAGTCTCTTGCAGAGGCATACAGCGTGCTGAAGGAGCCCGTAAGAGGGACCTTAGTGCAGAATTTTATTATCAGAGAATTCCTTAATCTGAAGAAATGAAACGTCTTAATAATGGAATTTCTGCTATCCTAACAAGCTAATAAGAGAGCTGTTGCAGGGGGTTCTTTCCAGGGACCCCTAAGTCACATACCACTGGCTGTGTCCTGCCTGGAGGAATAACTATAGTATGTCTGTAATATGTATAGATTGCATATATAGGTACAGTATGAAACCAGAGTTCATGGAGTAGTCAGAACATTTAGAGTCAGAACATTGGTTCTGGCTCTAAATTGACAGCCTGATACTTTCACAATATACCAGGATCCATATGCTCTCCAAAGGAGCATTAGACTCCCAGATGACACTAACTGCTTCTGAATGTAACCCCTGCCTAAAACATTTTTTTAAAAATTTTTTAAAAAGATTTTTATTTATTTATTTGACAGACAGAGATCACAAGTAGGCAGACAGGCAGGCAGAGAGAGAGGAAGGGAAGCAGGCTCCCTGCTGAGCAGAGAGCCTGATGCAGGGCTTGATCCCAGGACCCTGGGATCATGACCTGAGCCAAAGGCAGAGGCCTTAACCCACTAAGCCACCCAGGTGCCCCTGCCTAAAACATTTTATAATCCCCTTTTATTGGCAAGAATGCAGAGGTAGTATTTCCCCCCCTCTCTTTTTCAAAAATTTCATTTATTTATTTGACATAGAGAGACAGTGCATGTTCACAAGCAGGGGCCAGGAGCAGAGGGAGGGGGGAGGCAGCCTCCCCACTGAGCAGGAAGCCCGAGACAGGGTTCTTTCCCAGGACCCTGAGATCATGACCTGAGCAGAAGGTAGACGCTTAACCAACTGAGCCACCCAAGCACCCCTCTCTTCTTTTCTAATTACAAAAGTAATACATGTACATACTCATGCTAAACAGTTCAGTAATACACAAATATACAATTTAAAAGATGAAAGTCTCCCACTATCATCTCCCTCACCCCACCAAATACTGTTACTGGTTTAGGGTGTATCTTTCCAGGTTTTTGTTTTTGTTTTTCTTAAAGATTTTATTTATTTATTTGAGAGAGAGAGAGGGCACGAGTGGAGGGGAGGGACAGAGGGAGAGGAAGAAACAGGCTCCCCACTGAGCAAGGAGCCTGAGGCGGCGCTCGATCCCAGGACCCCAGGATCATGACCTGAGCCAAAGGTAGACACTTAACCAATTAAGTCACCCAAGTGCCCCAATATGTCCCATTTCTGCTGAAAAATATGTAAGCACATATATTTTTAAAACCCTGAAAAGGGTTTTACTCATATGATTTGCTCATTAGCACTGGGTTTTCCTTTTGTTCTCAAGTCTTTCTTGGTGCCCCTCTTATGTGCTCTCATAGCCTCTGCATACCCCTACCACATCCCTTGTCTCACTGTTTCTCATCTTTCCTCATTCTACTGAGATTTTCTTGATAACAAAGACCATTGCTCTATTATCTTTTGTGCCCTGGGTTCAGAGCACAGCACACAACACGTGATCAGTGCTCAGTAAATATTTGTTGCTTGAATGAATATTTTCAGGAGCATTATTTCCCCTAAAACTTCAGTCAAAGAAGCAAACTTCTGAGGTGGCCTGATTTAACTAATAGATATGTAGTTTCAACATCAAGTCAGGAAATTTGTTGGCAGCTTTCTCCAAGTGCAGTCTCTGTTTTCATCCTTCACCCATATTAACACAGAGCTCAGCACTTGACGTTCCACCAGAAAGGATCCATTCCCAGAATAAGCATTAGTGAACAATGTTGATTTCATGGAAGATTGTGTAGGGTATTAGGGAAGGGTAAACTTACTTAAAAGCCTTGATCAGGGGCGCCTGGGTGGCTCAGTGGGTTAAGCCGCTGCCTTCGGCTCAGGTCATGATCTCAGGGTCCTGGGATTGAGTCCCGCATCGGGCTTTCTGCTCGGCGGGGAGCCTGCTTCCCCCTCTCTCTCTGCCTGCCTCTCTGTCTACGGTGATCTCTGTCTGTCAAATAAACAAATAAAATCTTTAAAAAAAAAAAAAAAAGCCTTGATCAGACTCATTTGTTTCCTGAGGTCCCTTCTTCCCCATTGTGCCTCAACCTCATAAAATTCCTCCCTCAGGTACACAGAACGGTTTGGTCTTCCCCCAGCTTCTTTCTCCAGACTTCCATGCCCACGCCTATAAAATCCCACAGCAGACACCTGCCTCTCAGAGATAGTGAAGGTGTGTTAAAAATAGCCTTTTTCCCTATCTATTACATCAGTATCTAGAACTATGAGTACATAAATTAGGATTTCAGGCAGTTTTAAGCAATCTAACCTAAGCAAAGAATCTTGCTTCTCCCAGGCATCCTATTTTTTGTTATTTTTTGTAAAGATTTTATTTATTTATTCGACAGAGAGATCACAAGTAGAGAGGTAGATGGAGAGAGAGGAGGAAGCAGTCCCCCTGCTGAGCAAAGATTCCTGATGCAGGGCTCCATCCCAGGATCCTGAGACCATGAGACCATGAGACCATGACCTGAGCCAAAGGCAGAGGCTTTAACCCACTGAGCCACGCAGGTGCCCCCAGGCATCCCATTTTTAAAGTTACACATCTAGCCCTCCAGTCCAAGCGAGTCCTGGTCATCTCTTGTTGGGATCTCCATCTCAGGGGTCAAGTATGATCCTGTGCGCTTTGCCCTCAGGCTGTGCTCACTCTATCACCTTTTGATGCCTCATGGTTTTTAGCCCTTGAAGAAGGGGACTCTTCACCCAAGGCCCTGATGTCAGCACAGCATCTGAGGTAGAAATGTTTTTCACCTGACGGTTGGCATCTCCTCTCTGGCCTCTAGGAAATATTCTTCTCCCTTATTCACTGTAACACTTACAATACAAATGCAAATTTACTGATCCATTACTGTGAGCCAGACACTGTGCTAAGGACTTTTTATACATCCCCCTGTTTATTTAAGTTTTTTTAAAGGTATCCATCCATAAATTACTTTTATTTCTTATTAAATGAACACAGAGTCATTAGCATATTAATAACAGGTTTATTATTACATATCCATCAGTGTGGCTTTCCATGCCACTTGAAACATGCATGCCATCCTAGAGATGACTCTAGTTCCCCAGTGCTTCTTTTTGATACACATTACTACAAAGCCATTATAAATTACCGAGGAGATATTTGGTTAAAAAAATAAACAATAAATCATACCGCCCATATGAATCAACTCATGCTGTTGCACAAGAGTTTAGCAGTGTTTACCTGGTAATTCCTGTGTTAGCTGGAAAATATCACAGATGCATTGCCATGATTTTCTTTAAAGTTGATGTAACCTTCATATTTTGCAGAATTTTATAAAGTCATTCATTATTGTAGCAGGTGGTTTAATGCAAACATTGTACTCAATTTACGAAAGTCAACAAACCTCGAGCAACAAACCAGGTATCAATGAAAAACCCACTGACTCATAATTTTTTAAAAATATGTTCTTTTGGGGGCACCTGGGTGGCTTAGTCAGTTGAATGTCCCAAGGTTGTGAGATCAAGCCCCAAGTCAGGCTCCATGATCAGCGGGAAGTCTGTTTGAGATTCATTCTCATTCATTCTCTCTCTCTCTCAAATAAATAAGTTAAAATATATATATATGTTCTTTCCAAGTTTATCTGTGTGCTTTGATCCCACCCTCTCTGAATATAGATCCAGGATTACCTCCTTGCATCTGTGGCAATCTGAACATTCCCTTCTTCCTTTCTAGCTAGAACATTCCCTTCTAGCTCATCTTGGGCTAGAGGCCTTGACCTTACCTTTGCCCTGTAGGCCAACTAGGCCCTGATCAACTATCTTGCTCTTAACCCAAACTATGTGGCTTCCATACTAGCCATGGGAACATTTGGCTCTGGATCCCTCTTTTCCTGTTTGTTTTTTGTTTGTTTTCCCCCATACTGTGTCCTTGGCTGATTTGCTGTTACGTTTTTTCTTCCTTTTCAGTATTCCTACTAAATCTCTACTGAGAAAAGTAAGATACCATACTCCATCTGCCTCCAACCCAACCCCAAGAAACTTCCTAATTTTTACTTATTATGCCGTCTTTGAAAGGTCCTAACAATTCCTAAAGATCCCTCAGTATATATTCTTATTATTATGTTCTTAAAGAACATAATTTTTTATCGAATGTTCAGTAATCAGAAAAGACCTCTGTGTTGTATTATTTGATGAAAAAGCCAAAGTGCTGAGAAGTGGATATGATATGTTACAATGTCAAAAGGCTAGAAAAACTAACTCGTTCTGGTAGCTTTGGGGTGAAATGAAGATTTTGACTGGGCTGGTGAGAAATAGGGGCAGGAGGAGATTTTACTATATATTTTTTGTTATTTTTGATGTTTGGACCATAGTACTTTATTACCAATTTTAAAAATAGAGGCGTGATTTTTAAAAAAAAGAAATACGAGTAACCTTCCTGATGGGCAGGAGAGGGTGTTTTGCAACAACAGTTGGTAAACAATCATTAAAAATAATAAATGAATAAAATAGTTTTGAGAAAGAACAGAAAGACAAAGAACCTATTCCAGAGGAATGTTCAGGTCAATGAGTATTTCACATAAATCTGGTAATGCCAAACACTCAGCATTACAGGCAGTTTGGGCAATGGTCTGAAAGTAATCAGTTGCAGCGGAAAGTACTGATAGAGCTTTATGTGTCCTGTTTCACACACTACACATATCTAGGGGTCAGGGGCTTTCTCTCTCATATAACTAGAACTCAAATAGAACCCAATACAAATAAACTCAATAGTTTAGTAGTAATAGGAAAAGATTGCCGCACAGAGTCCCTTTAACTCTAAGAGGAGCAAGAAGCCATTACAGTGTGATTTGTTGAGTCCTAAAAAGACAACAGAAACTTTTGGGGTCACAGTTTAGCTGACATCAACTCCAATCTCTACTTAATAGCATAAAATAGAGGGCAGTTAAGTAAGCATCTGTGCTCTCATTCACATTTCTAACCCAAGTCTTAGAGACTACTCCCACATAGTTCATAATACAAGTGACTTGAGGAAGCTAGGATCAGTTCTCAGGGAATCTGAGAACTTAGCTGACCTTAATCTGTTACTTTCCAAATATTCCTGAGCACATCCTAAGGTAGAATAAACCCCCAAGACCATCCCTAGAAGTGACTGGCCTTTTCAGTTTTCTTTGGCTTTGAGATGACCAAGGGTTGGCACCTCTGACCCCTCACCCCAAGATGGGAAAGGATTGGACATGACATTAGGCCTTCTCTATGTTCAGATCCATCTCCCTAGCATCCTGGAAGCAGGATAAACGGAAGCTTGGTTTCTGTCATATCACACTTGTAGCAGATGTGATTTCATCCTGAAAGTATTTTAAGATTTAAGGGAATGAGGGGGGGCAGGATGGGACAAAAGGAGAGGCTGAATTTAATTCAGTCACAACAGAGACTTCAGTTGATCTCTTGGGGAGCACTGAACCTAGGATGGCTCTTCGAAGCTCTACAGAATTGAAATAAAGGAGCAGATCTTATATTCCTGCATAGACCCATCTTTGGATTTGGGCTACCTAGGAAGGGGGTGCAGCCTATGTGGGACAACTCCCTTGGGCTAAAGGCAATTCCTGGGAAGGGACTCCGTTATGGATCTTCAGCAGAAAACACTCTTGGTAGCTGGTACTCTGATTTACAAAGGGTATCTGGGTATCACACAATAGCATCTACTACATAATCAAAACACCTAAATGAATACCAACAAATGCATCATAGTTCTGAAAGTAGCATACAGGTAGCCCAGAGAATATAGTAGTATGAAATCTGATGGAGCTGTGCTCTGGCTGAATATGTTAGGAAAGTTCTTGAAGCCATAATTGTCTATATATGATTACCTTATGACTCTGAAATTGCCAGTTCAGTAAGTGAAAGGAGCTGATTTAAAGCCATATCTATTCTCCAACTCTCAGAGGCAGGGCCTCTCAGGGCTAATTCAAAAAAGAGAATTCTTGCTACAGATTCTTCCACATTTTTTTTTCCCATTTCTGTATGTTCCACAAGAAGGTGACCACCACCTGCAGCTGATAATGACAGGCTTTAGGCATGCCATACTATGAAAGGAACTTGTGTGTGGTGCCTGGGCTGATAGGGAAGTATGCCGCATGGGTTTGACCCTGTAAAGGGGGAAATATCCTTTTGTCGTGGGCCCTAGGGTTTTCAAGGCCACTATCGATGGCAAATGTTCACCATGCTGAAAGGCTAAGGGCCAAGCATACAACCTTTTAAGAGCTTGTCAGCACAAAGTCCATTCACTGAAAGCCTTGGCTCTCCCGTGCAGGAAGCAGGTAATCAGAGCCATATTGTGGTCCCCTCTTTGTAATAAGGTAAAAGTTCTACAGCTTTACACTACTGAAAATATTGAATATTGCATGTTTAATTTTCAATGGTGATGCTGATAGAGAAAATGCTGCCAAAGACTTTGCAGATAAAAATGGATGTTTTGAACTTTGGTAAAACATTTTCTCTTCCAGGATGGAGCAAGGCAGCCATTTTGACAATACCCAAGAAAATGACATAGTAGTTCTGGACAGGAATATTACAAAAGCTCAATGGAAATTAAATAAGAATTGAAACAAAGAACTGGCCCCAACCTGGGTACATATACTCTCCCCTCTCATTCTACTCCCAATTCACATCTGCTGATAGCTGCCAAACAGATGTTTATTTGATTATTATGGATATTGAAAAATGTTCTATCATTATATTATTCTTATTAGAATTTTTAATTCAATGTTAATAGTCAATTAGATAATTTATAATAAGATGTTTCTAAGCTAAATTAGGTCACAAAGTGATGATAGGAAAAGTGGAGTGTCTTCCATTGTGACAACAATAATTTTGTTCTGATTTCTGAAACAATTACTTGAGAATACGCTAAAAAAAATCACACATTATTTGTTTAATCATATGAATATTTTGGAGTTAGAGATAAAACTGTGATATTTTAAAGTTAGAGGTTATTTTTGAAGTTACTGGGTATAAGTCCAACTTTTATAAATGAAGCAGTCACAGAGAACTGGAATTGCCCATGATATTACACTTAGGACAAGGATCCAGGTCTCCTGATTTCCTGGCAGTCTTCTTTCCACTAGAAGAAACACAGGTTCTGGTTATTAATATTGTCCATATATGTTGGTGACACATTTTTTTGACTAAAAGAAAAGGAAGGTCTAGATACCTTTTGACTAGACCATGCCCAGGATTATTTCTTATGTCCCAGAGAAAACCAGATTTCTTACGTCCCAGAGAAAACCAAGCTCCAACGTAATTTGAGTCTGAGGCACAGCTGATTACCTAACCTGGACTCGGATGAAGCTGGTCAGTGTGTGACTGCGCAGGCTGGGAGTTTCAGCAGTGCTGGCTTTCCCATCACTGTGCTCAGAATCCTTACAGACCTTAGAAGGTGGCTATGACAGCAGCACCTAGTGAGACTTCTTTCTTTCTTTTTTCTTTTTTTTTAAGATTGTATTTACTTATTTGAGAGAGAAAGCATGGGAGAGTGAGAACACCAGCGAGGGGAGCAGCAGAGGGAGAGGGAAAAGCAGACTGTCTGCTGAGCAGGGAGCCTGATGCGGGGCTCGATTCCAGGACCCTTTTCATCCAAACTATGGATGGGGCAATAAAATACAAGGGCTAGGAACCATGGGCTCTGAAGCCAGACTCTCAGCTCTGAAACTTCCTAGATGTGGGACCTGGACAAGTTGCTTCAATTTCATGTTCCTGTTTCTTCATCCGTAAACCCACCTTCTCAAAGAATTGTTAAGATGATAAAATGAAACAATTCATATGAAGCAGTTAGAACTATGCCTGGCACAGAGTAAACACTAGTTAGCGGACGTGATTATTTATTGCTGGCCCAGCACTGATTCTTGGAGAGGCAGGCAAGACAAGGGTGATGGGTGAAGTGGCAGGGTGAGGAGAGGCCTCAAGGATGAGCAAGGAAGGAAGCAGTTCTCTGTAGGGCAGGCATCAACAGTGGGGAGCGAGAGGAAGCCCAAACTCGGAAATGAAGGAATCAATGAGAAGGTAGCAAAAGTTCAGGCACCATGTGAGCAGCAGACCCTTAGAATGAGACAAAGAATCCAGGGAAACAGTTCAGGGGCTTCTTGACTACTCTCTCCCTGCAAGAAGAGTGATCTCGGAGTACGGGCAAGCTTGAGCGTCAGCAAGCACACATGGAAGTAGGCCAGTAGTACAGGGAGTGTGGGTGTGTGCGTGCGTGCACCTGCACACGTGTGCACGCCTAGAAGTCACAGGGTGTTTTTTGCTCCATTGCCCTTTTACCTAAAGTACTATTCTATGTTAGATACTTAGTTTAAGAAGACCTTGGGGACCGTCCTCATCATCGTCCTTCAAGCCTTCCCTCCGTCGTCTCAATCTCAAACCCACATCTTTCATCTAGAACAGCTGCCACCCTGGGCTCCTGCTGCCAGGAGAAGTGCTCTCTGCTTGCAAAACTCTCTGTTTGGTTGTCACTGTTTGGCTGTTACCCCACTGCAAAAGAACAACTCAACAAATGAGTTTAAACTATTCACTTTTCAAATATTAGGTTAAGGCTATCTGACGTTTGATCAAGATATGGTGGATAAGAAATCACTGCCCCTCCTAAAAATTTAGGTTATGATTCAAGTGCTCTTTTAAGAAGCATTTCAGAATGTTGACTGTATGCATTATCCCAGTGCCCAGCAACCGTGGCATAGCTACATTCATCAGTCTTTTGTGATGAGAGATGTATATAAGTGAAGCATTTGGTCATTCAAAAAAGCATCAACCTTCTCCTGACCCTACTGTTCCCTTAAGGTACCACCCTATCTCTCCCTTTCCCTCTACTCCCCAAATTGTCCAGAAGCAAGTCTGTACTTGTGCTCATTGCCTCACCACTCGCAGTCACATTGGGTTATATAATCCTTACTCTTTGCTTCCTTACCGTGCCGCTAAAATTGTTCTTTGGGAGTTGCCGTTGCATTGCATCACCAAATCCAAGGCTGCACAGCAGTCTTTGACATTCCTGACTTCTCTGGAGTGATGGAAACATTAAAAAGCCTCTCCTCCCCAGGCCTCCAGGACCTTGCAGGTCTCTAGGCTTCCTGTCTCCCTGACGGGAACTCCTCTTGATCCTTCTTTAGCTGTTTTTCCTTCTTCCCCCCAAATGCAGACATCCCCAAAGTGTGTGTCCTCTTGCTCTTCTCCTCCTTCCTTATACCCTCTCCCTGTCTAGCTAATTGGATAAGACGGTGTGTTGTGGGAAACACAGACTGTCCGAGGCCAGGTATGTTTAGCTATGAGACTCTGTGGAATGTCCTACCAGAAAATCAGAGCCCAAGCACCCAAGCAGGAGGAACCCACATAGCAATGCTCTGGCATTAAAAATAAATTTTTAAGATTTACTTTTATTTATTTGAGAGATAAAGAGAAAGCAGGGTGGGGCAGAGGGAGAGAGAGTCTTAAGCAGACTTCGTGCTGAGTGTGGAGCCCAAAACAGGGCTCAATCCCATAACCCTGAGATCACGACCTGAGAGAAAACCAAAAGTCGACCGCTGAACCGACTGCACTGCCCAGGTACTCCTCTCCACAGGGTTTGGATATCCCTTTGTACTTCCTCATCAAGTCCTTATTACCCTGGATATGGTGTAGTGTATATTTGCTAGGCTATATTTGCTAGTCTATATTTAACTCTCGACTATAAGATCTGGAGAGTAAAGACCATATATCTCTTTTTTGCCATTTAATTTTCAACACCAAGACCAGGGCTTGTCCCATAGAAGAGGCTAAGGAAATGTTAGTTGAAAGAATTAATGAACCAGGTTTTTAAATTTGGAAAGCAAGTAAGTGGAAAGTAATCATAGGAGAAAGGAATCATATGTAAACCAAGGTGAAATTTGTACCAAGTGCCTACCATACAGTGATGTATCTCTGTAGAGGGGGGCTACAGATTGCATCATGAACTTCTTAGCAGTCAAAGCAAAGAAAAAAAATCAGTTATAAGATTTATAGTGCCTATTGAATTTAAAAAAGAAAAGTTGCTTGGTAAAACATAGCTTATTCCTGTGTTGACTTAAAGAAATGTCTCCATGGATTCTCGCAAAGAATTACTGTCTGGGTTTTCAACAGTGTGTTCCAGGGTATCTCTCTGTTAGATATAATAGTGAATGCTGTAGGGCTATTGTTTATAATATCCTTTAATATAGCTTAACCACATACCTTAAATTTAAAGTAATTCTATGACAGGGAAACCAGGGTAATGTAACTGAGTGCCCAGAATTCTGATGACTTGGCTTGATCCAAGGAAAAAATTTAGAGTATCTAAAACAAGATGCATTCTGAGGAACATGATTATTCCCTATTATATGACCTAAAACAAAGATTTCTGTGGGCAAGTGTATTGGGGAACCTGCTGCATATCCATATCAGATTTGTCTTTTGGAATATTTGCATGCATGTTGATATATATTAAATGCTCTAAGAAGTCCTTCAGTAAAGAAACTTCATCTAACCCAGAGTTTACCAAAATAATTCAATCCTCTTATAGTATCTGTTTACATTTCAGGGAAATTTAAGCTAGCACTTTAGGAAACAGTCATCTAGGGAAATTATGGACTGCGTATCTTCGGCAACCCTATGTGAATATTGTTTCTAAGAACCAAGTTCTTGATAAGATTCTGTCCATAAAGTGTTCCATTCTGTTCCCTCTGGCAAGAGCTGGGGAGTGCAGCTCCTCTGTGCTGTCAGTTACAAATGGACTCTTTACTGTGACAGTCAATTGAAAAACAGGTCATCTAAGGAAAGTAAAAGCTCCTAATTAGTCTTGTGCCCATACCTTCTCCAGGGAGGACCCAAAGACAGGCCAAATATTGTCCTAGGAAAGTCATAACTCCAGTCTAATTAAACCCAGTGATACAATCTGTATCGATTCTGTGGAAATCAACCTGAAAATCGAAGTCAGTCGGAACTACAGTAATGGATTTCTTCTCAAGAATTTCTAAGTGCTTCTAGAAACGGTGAGAATCACATTGCTATTGTTATTGAAAATAACATCAATCGATTATCTTAACCAATGACTCTATCCTTTATAGGTTAATGTGTCAATAATTCAGACCTCTTGATTCTCTCCAGTGGAACCTAAGATTTAAATCACTAGATCACACAAAAAAATGCTACATTGCACCCGCTTCTATCTGAGCAGCCATGCTTCAGACTAACAATAGTGGGGAAGTACAATCTCCATGGCAAGAGGAAGGAGAAGTGAAGTTTGTGTCTTGGTGCATTCCCAACTTCTAAACAAGTAGAGACTTCTCTCTGTAGTTATGTCAGAAGACCATCAGCTAAATGAGGGACCAGAGACACTGACAGTGCAAATCACCCAGCAAAATGAAAGAGAGCCCTAAGAAGGAAGAGCAACAGCTCACTTCTGTTTTGTTTTGTTTCCTTCTGTTCCTAATCTCCTTGAAATTTCTAAAGTGTTTCCTGCCCTAACTTACTAGGTTTTGTAGAATCAAGAAAGATAAAGCATCATTTAAACATATCAGATAAGTGAGCTAAAATCAATTTTACATTTCATTCTAGAGTTCATTATACTTTTGGCAGCAAATTTATCTTCCTAATTATGTTTTACTTAGGTTGAAATTAATTTTAATTGGTATTTCCTGTGAACACACTGAATAAGAAGCAGAAAAATCTGCCTGAAATTAAAAATTGACCTTGAACAATCCAAAATTCACACGTCTCAGGAATGAACTCATCTGTGCCCATGACTTCACCTACCCCTGATGCTCTGAGGACTTCCAAGTCAATATTTCTCCTCCAGCCTCTTTCCCGAGCTACGCAGTACATCTCAACTGAGTCTATATGTGACATATGCAGGGTGAGAATTCATGTCTCCCATCATGTTTCACATCTGCCCCCCTGTCCCCACCATCCCAACCTCAATTGTTGGAACCACCTCCCATCCAACTGCTCAACCTCAAATCTGGAAGACGCTTAGACGTCTTACTCTCACCACTAACTTTCCTGCAACTAAAATCTAAATTCTTTGGCATGGCTTTGAAGGGCCTTCCAAGTCTGGCCTTGTGTTTCCCTGTTGACATCCGGGGCACAACAGTTTTCTCCTCTGTGCAGAATTGCCCTTCTTCTTCCTAGTCCCACCCACTAAAAGCCCGTAGCAATCCCTGATCACCTGACAACCAAAAACCAAAAAGACCCTTCACATTTCCTAATGCTCCTGGTGGAGTTATACCACCTTTTAGTGGAGAATCACAAGTCCAGCCTTCCCTTCCTTTCCAGCCCCATTTCCCACCACGCACCTCCACAGACTCGGCATTCCAACCATACAGAATGATTTGCTCGCCCTGTGCGTGCTGCGCTCTCCCAAGCCAGACCTCTGCCTTTGCATAGAAAGCCTCCCAAACGCCAGGGTGATGGATCTTGCTTTTTTGCACTGTGCTGACCCACAGAGGAAAGAGCAGGCTGAAGGGCAAAGCTATATCCTAGCTCTGCTTCCACTGCTCACCATCCCGGTAGCCTCAGGTAAGTGTTTCTGGATCACTTGTTCTCCTTGTAAAATGTTTTAGCATCTGCCCTGCCTGTGGTTCTACTGAGTGATTCATGAACTCTATGACATTATGCAAGCCATTTGATCTCTATGAACCTAGGTCCCCAATTTTAAAATAGGGTCATTACACAAACCCATTACACAAACTACTCTGAAGAGGACGCAGTAGTCAGAATAGATAGTGTATGGAGTAAGTGGTTTCTAAACTGATTCTTGCCATATACATGTATAAAGCTATTACTGTTATTTCCTTTTCCAAGACTTGAAAAAAGACGACTTTTTAAAAATTAATCAATTTATTTTAGAAAGAGAGTGCATATATGTGAGGGGAGGAAGGACAGAGGGAGAGGGAGAATCCCAAGCAGGCTCCACGCCCAGCACAGAGCCTGACACAGGGCTCCATCACACAACCCTGAGATCACGACCTGAGCTGAAACCGAGAGCCCCCCGCTCAACCAACTGCATCACCCAGACACCCCGCACAGAGACATTTTTATTGGTATTTATAGTTATATGCATAGACATATCATATTCATTAGTATTATTCTAAAACTTGACTCAATTCAACTGATATAGTATTACTTAAATCATAAACCTACTTTCACACTTTTTTGTAACTGAAGATTATCATTTAAGTTCAACAATCTTAGTCACTAAGGGATTGCTATACTTTTAAAAGCCATTTATCACTTGCTTTTTATCACAACACTGTGAAATCTTTCTGCAGGCTATAAATCAATGCTTTTTCCCTGCATACTACCTGCTATTTTAGTTTGGCTATAAATAATAGCTTTAAAACCTTTACATAGCTGTGGAACATTTTTTCTGAGGTTGTTTATTATATATAATTTCCATTAGTAAACATTGATTTTTTTTTTAATCCTTTTGGACACCTAGAACTCTTGAGAGTCCCTGAAACCTGGGCATCATACTTAACCTTTTTGTTCTGAACTATCCAATCAATTGTTGACTTGTTTTGTCATTCCAAAAATATTGCTAGAGTTAGTCCTAGCCATTATCCTGGTCCAGACCCGCGGTCTCTCTTACCTGAATGCTTACAGCAGCTCCTTGCCTGGTCTCCCTACACTCCGCTTCCCAGGTGGGTGCTGTGGTTACTGCAATGAGTAACACGGGCGAGGTATAATATTCCAGTGCTGTGGAATTTTTAAATTAGTGGGATAAAGTCTAAAAAAAAAAAATCCTCAAGATAACCCCAATTTGCAAATTGTGATGAGTGCTTTATAGAGAAGTAAGCAAAAACCCAAACTAGAGAATAGAACAGGAGGAGCTTTGTAAGCATAAGACGTTGTCAGGGAGGTTCCATCTGAGGAGGTGAGCACCAAGCTAAGACTGCAAGGGTAAGAAGGAGTCACACTCAGGCCTCTACCCACGTCTCCTGTTCCCACTGTTCTCATCCTGCACTGACCTTTTGTAGCTCCTTGAATACATTATGCTTTTTTGTGTCCAAGACTTCCCTCTCTATCCTGGTAACTAGAATATCCATTCCCTTCCCATTACCCAGTCAGTCCTTTCTCCCCTTTGAAGCCTCTGCTTAAACATCAGTTCCTCTGATGAAGCCTCTCGAAGCCTGTGTCTGAGAACTTCTCCATCATTCACAGTGCCCCTTAGCTGCTGTGTGCCTAATTCCAGTCAGTGCTCTTACTTCAGACCTCTAGAAAGGCAGTTCAGGGTGCCTTTGATGACTACTGTTGGTGTGGTCATCATATCCATCAACTACTTTTTGGCTGAGGGTCTCAAACTGTCCTACAATAGACTCATCTTTTAAAACTCTTTTTACATGCATGAATAGAGTACTCTGTACCTTGCCTTTACAACATTCAGAATGATGGCTCTGTCTAGGTTCTTATTCAAAGTGGTTATGGACATATGAGAACACCATCTTCCCTAAGTAAACTCCCAAGACAGAGTAATAGTAGCACTAGCATGTCTTAACATTACTGAAGTCTATTTGGAGTTTGCAAGCAGTGTAAGGAAGAGAAATGAATCCAGCTTCCTAAGATCCCATTCCCAAGCTAAGCACAGAGGAAAAAAAAAAAAAATGATGACACTCACCTTTGATAGCAGCTTTTAACAGACAGAATCCAAAGGTGAGGAAATAGATCTAAGATGCTTAATACCCTGCTACAGTGAAATGCTTTCTATCAACTTCCTTCCACTAAAATTTGTATGTAACCAGGCCCCTCCTAAAGCAACCAGTTTGCAGCAACATGACAACATATTTGTATACCCATATCTGTTTTTTTTTTTTAACTCATATGCCTATAAATTTCTTGAGACCAAACCTTAAAATAATAATAAATGTTTATGGTTCTGAGCAGAAATGCCATTTGATTAATCAAATGCAAATTAGAAATTTATTTGTCCACAAGTACCTCATGCCTGACACTTCGCTATTTAGCACATGCAGAAAAGACCAAAGAAGAGTGTAATATAGTAGCTGCCTTAGGTTACTCACATGATCTGAGAAGCCTGCTTCTCTTCACTGAGGTGGGAAACCACTTCATATTAAATTCCCTAGGGGCTTGTAAGAGACAGTCCTACTGAAATATACTTAAAGCTTCCAGGAAAGTCATCAGCCTTCTGGGCTCTATTTATTTCATGTACACCCTGCTTGTTACAAGAAAGAAATTGAGGTGATATATATATGTAATGCAATCAGATCAAAAGTGAGATAGAGAAGTAGAGGGAAAGGGATAACAAAGGGTAGAAAAGTAAAGCTGAAGCTGGGAGTGAGAGGTTACATTGTTTCCAAAGTCTTCTGTTTTGGTGCAGTTTGCAAAGGCAATTTTTATGTGTATCAGAGAGACTTGTTACTATCTCCATACCATGTGTACAGTCATTTAAAAAGAAAACAAAACTTTTTCTAGAACTTCCACATATTTTTCCCTAATCTTGTTTATCAGCTCCTAAAAGTGAACCCTCGGTGATTCTACTAGCATTTGGTCCACTGAAGGTAAATACCATTTAAATTTTCCTATATTTAATAAATATAATCAGTAAATGTCAAATTAATACTGTCCCCAATGACCTGAATGATATTCCCTTGGAAGAGTGAAAGTAATGTGATACTGTCAGAGTTGAATTCTCCCAACTAAACTCTTCCAGCTCACAATTCCTGACAAGTGGGCGTTGGCCATCTACAGAAGAACCGTCTCTGTGCCGCCCACAGTATAGCTTCACCGGCTGCATTTCTCGGCCAGCGCGGGTTCAAAATTGTGGCCAAGTTTAAAACACCATAATGGTAATATCCTAGGAAGTCACTAGTAAAAGTGTTTTTTTCCTTAATTCACGGTACCTTTGTTCTCTCAGCCTAAGCCATCCCCTCCAGTGTACTAGAGCTTTAAATTAAGTGTTTGTTCTGATTTTTTGTCACTGCATCTTCCAGATATGCTTGTTGTTGTTTTCTCTTACACAGAGACTTGTTTGAAAGGGCACATTGGCACATTCTCACCAGTTACCCTGAAAACGCAAACGTATCTGAGATGAGAAGGGGTCATTACACAGATCTCTCTCTCCTGTGCTGGAACCGTGATCAGAAGAGTGAGGAGGGTCAGGAGGGTCATGTGGGGTAAAGACCAGCACCCAGTCTGTTGTGACCTGGGAAGGTGGAGTCCTCATGGCCATGGAACTAGGAAGCAGTATCTCAGAAACCAGGGAAAATTGCATGCAGATATTAACAGTATGTTTGAGAATGGTGTCTGATGTGAATAGTATTATGTAGGAATATGAAGATAGAACAAGGGGAAGTCATGAAGGTAGTTATTCTTCAGTATTGGGAAGGTGAAAAGAAAGATGTTGCTCTCTCTTATGTCCCTTCCCTACCAACATTAAGAGCCATGAGGCAGCAATCAGGTCTCAGGGGAACCATCTTGGATTGCACAGTGTTGTTCAGTGAGCTAAGGGGGCCTTAGGAGCTCCGTGGACTTCATTTGGAGGTGTCCAACACACAGCCTATGGAAGCCTTGTCTGAGTGGCTCAGAAGACAGGCATTTTCCCCACGTCCTGCTCTGTATCCTTACTTTTTTACACCAACAGTGGTCAGCCTACACGTTTAAAAAGAGGAATGAAAAGGGAGCATTAGAGAAAGGATAACAAGGTTGCGCAGTGTTCACATCAAAGATTTTTGCAACTTACTGAAAAATGTTGATGCTTTCCTTAAAAATTCACAGCCTCCCAATTTACCTGATTGAATTGGAAGTTCAGAAAAGTGGACCTTGTTTGTTAAAAGAGTTTTTTTTTTAAGTCAAGTCACAAAAATAGAACACATTCCTCCTATTTTTTAGCATGTGATGAGTGGAGTGCATCTAGTAGGGAATTTGAATATTGGTTTGAGATGATTTCATAGAATAATTTGGTATTAAAATCAAGCCTGAGATGTAGAAGGCATGAGAGACAAAAGGCATATTATTATTCGCCCCTCTGGCCTCAAAAAGTGTCCTGGTGCTTATTCACTCCTCCCTCTCCCTTCTGTAAAATGGGGGAATCACATACCCACTTCCGCAATAGCATGCAGGTTTATTGCATCTGGAATACTCATAAATAGCAGCCTGTGCAGGTTCTTTGGGGGAAGAGTAGTCTTATCATTCCTAAGACCCCAGAGTCCTGCAGGCACAGCATGAAGGGTTGGGGTAGGAAGCAATATATGTCTCTCTTCGGAGAAGGCAGTAGAGAGGATTAAAAACTGTGGCTGGGGTAAGCAGGATCCCCAGGCCAACCCTAGTAGGTTTTTAGCTGGGGCTTATCGAGAAGTCTGATCCTGTGAACAGCTGCTCTGAAACTCATGCTGATTGAGAGAAGCCTGAGGACTGTCAAATTCAGGAGTGCGACAAGTCATATGATCTGAGACCCCAAGTCGAGTCAAGCTCAAAGCTCTCTTTGTTTGTATGCCCCTATGGGGGGAAAATCCAATCTCCTTTCTTTCTCTTTCCAAATATGGGAAGTAGATTCGGTTAAGTAACAGGAAGAGGCTGCAAGGAAGTCAGGAAGGGGAGGAGTGGATGGAGCCTCCCTGGAGTGAGGCCCAGGGAGGGGAGAGCCGAAGCCCTCCCTACGGGAGGCCCTACCACCACTACTGGCACAGGCGTCAGAACCCGGTGCCTTCTCGTTCTCCACTTCATCTCAGAGAGGGCCAGGGCTACTTTCCTACAGCTCCCGAGAGCATCCAGAAGCTGACAGAAAGCATCCAAGAGCTCTGCCTACTCAGGGCTTGTGGGCCACTTCCCTCACAAGAACGTTAGGTGTTCTGGCTTCTTTTCATCAAACTTCAGAGGGATCTGGAAGTAACAAAACAAAATGCTTGCTCCGTGGGAGAGACAATCCAGTTAGTGATGTGGAGGAGAGGACAGACCACCATCTCGGGCCGTGTCAAATTAATGCCAACAGTGCAGGCAGGCTCGTGCATACGTGCAAATGTGAAATGAAGTTAATCCTAGGGATGTTTCCTCAAAGGTAGGAGTTGTGAGCCATGCTTTAGAGGAGGACTCAGATGGGGGCGGGGGACTTCTTGGGGTCAAAATGGACATTGCTAAGGTCCAACTGGGAAGAGGTGGGAGTGGGGGTTCATCCTCTCATGTCACAGAACAGCTATTTCTGGGGTGACATCGAAATGGACTCTGGAAATCCGCTCCACAGATACACTGCCTGCCACAGCCACCCAAGTTCAAGGCAGAAATGGAAAGGGTGTCAAGGCCCAGGCAATGGGGTATTGTCCCTGGCCTGGCAAGTATTGCCCAACATTAAGCATGAATAAGAGTTCTCCAGCTCTTCTTGTCCAGGTGAAGAACAGAAGAGGTCTGCGCTGAGCAGCAATAAACACACGGCAGGCCCTGAGGGCTTAGAAGTCTGGCCTGGCTAGATGAGTTGAGATCTGACTTGATTGACCCCAAGAAACCCCTGAAAGTTCTTGAGAGAGAAGTGACATCGTACAAAGGGGTTTCAAGAAACCTATTCTGATAACTGTGCCCCAAGATTTGAGGAGGAAGGACTATGTGTTTATGGGAGAGCACCAGTTTAGGACTTCTATCTGTAGCCCAGAAGCTTTGTTGTCTGACCCGAAAATGAGTCTGCTGATTTAGGACTACACTACAGGATTAAGCCTCATGGACTGTTATAGTAGGCATTACCTTGTCAAGTTTAAAAAAAAAAAAAAATTGATGCCATCTGTTGATCACTTGCCTCAAAATACAGTTCATGATTGGGGTGCCTGGGTGGTTTAGTCAGTTAAGCGTCTTCCTCAGATCATGATCCCAGGGCCTTGGGATGGAGTCCTGCATCGGGCTCCCTGCTCAGTGGGGAGTCTGCTTCTCCCTCTCCCTCCCCTCAAATCCCCCCACCACCCCACTCATGCTCTCTTTCTCCCTCTCTCTCAAACAAATAAAAGCTTTAAAAAATAGTTTATGATTAAAAAAAAAGACAAAAAAAAAAAAAAGACAAAACACTGTGGCTTCTCAGTGTCCTCCATTATGTTGAATAAAATGTTTTTATAGGGCCTGAAGTTTGCTAAAGATGACTGCTAGTAGTCTGTGGCCTTGCTAAAGCAGGTCCTTTAGCAAGGGACCTTTGTACAGAGGGGATAAGCGACCTCACAAGAGAGATCAGTTGCATTAATTAAGAAAGCGTTCCACCTTTGCTGGAGTTAGCAGTGTGTTAGCCCCAAATAACATTATTTTAGGAACAAACCCTAAGCAGTGAATTTACAGATCCAAGGAAGGGATGACCATATTCTGTATATGCATCGATCTGACACCTGGTCGCTACCGTGTGGCACGGGGCTGACACTCAGCAGGGCCCCAAACCATGCGGATATTATGATGATCGCCTCCAGCACCTGTTCTTGCTTAGACTAGTGATTCTGAGCACGGCTGGGCATCTTAATCTCCGGGGGAGCTTCTCAAAGATAGGGCTACCAGGGCTTTCACTGGACTCTGAATCCTGAAGAATGCAGCCTAAATTTATCTATGCCTAAGGCACCTTTTTTTTTTTTTTTTTATAAGGTTCCCCAGATGCTTTGGCACATAGCTGGAGCTGTGAGCCACTGGCTTAGATGGGAAAGCTGAAATGATCTCTCACAAAACAGGTGTACACACACAAACGTGTGCGGCGTACGTGCATACACATACACACACGTGTGCACACACATATTTCTGTAATAGCCAGTGAAGGTTGCCCATTTTTTTCTTATGGACAGTAGTGTTCACAGATACTCTGGGATTATCAGGCTCTTAGAATCCCTAAATTCTTTAATCCATAATAAGGTAAATCTCCTGGGTTTTCTTAAAGTTGAGTACTAATGCAATAGTATTAATGCATTAGTATAATACAATATATAATTAGTATAATTAATACTAATAAACTACTACTACTACTACTACTAATAATAATAATAATGCAATATAATTAGTATAATGCAATGAATAACAGCTTTCCCAAATACCACGGCATTCTTAAAAAGCACTTTTCCTAAACAAAGATGAGCCCTCCTCACTCACTGCCTTGTAGCGTAACTGGAAATTTTTTCTTGCAGTCATTTTAAATCCAGCTCTTCATTTGCATTCTGTCCTCCCCAAAGCACTATTTGCTGAAATCCACATTCTTTGTTGATCCCTTCAAAAAAAATAATAATAATAATAAATGGGAGTGGTTGGGGGTGGGGGTGGTGGTGATAGTTTCTGGAGCCATTGGGGAAGAATTAGCCTCCAAGGAACAAAGTCACAGAGGAACTGCTGAATTCCCTGAGGTAATCTCCATTGAATCAAAACACAAAGAGAGAGGCTAATTCAATTAGCAAGTGATGCCTTTTAGAATAAACTTCTGGGACTAGTAGGGGTGGGGGGGGGACCTCCAAGGACTGGTGCCTGGACTACAAACAGAAAAAATATTGGCAACACTTGGAGTCTGCCACCCAAAGATCAGGGTTGTTCATTTTATCATCATTATTACTGAAAAATTAGCAACCTGTTAGGCTCAAGAAATGCATCTTGAGAGTGCACTCAGCTTAAAGCCAGGAGTTCTCAGAAGACAGTTTGAGGGGGGAAAGGGAAGTTGTTTATTCAACATCTAGCCCAGTGTTTCGCATGTCATAGAACCAGAGAATGTGAATTGAACTAAATGTTATTTCAGTACAGATGGCGGTATTTTTCACTCTTTATAATTGGAAAAAGATACTCAGAACAGCCGAGCTGAAAAGGATCTTGATATTGTCTTCCATCTTCTTTCTACAGAGTCTCACTGCTTCCTCTGTTTAGATGGGATGAGCGTCTCATGAAGGGTGCGGTTCGAAATGCCGTGGCCTTCCCTCTGCAGTGGCCCCTAAATGATCTCAAAGAAATGCAAGGGCTTGGGGGAGCATGGTCGGGAAGCCTCCTGTCTAGCACCTCTGTTTTTATGGGTGAGGAAACTAAAACTCAAAGGGTGTGGCAGATAGAGCCAAGGTGCTCTTTCCGCATAGCAAGGCCAAGTTCTGCTAGAGGTGTTCTTGTCCATGTATCCCCTGTGGGTGTTCTATCTTGGACCTGTGAGATACAGTGCCCAGAGCGTGGGCTTGGGGTCAGACAAACCTGGATCTGAATGCAGCTGTGTACTTTTTTGCCTTCTATTCCTGAACAATGATTTAGCCTCACCAAACCCCCACTTTACTGAATGGTGATAAAATGTACATTTTAGATCTTAGCACTACACAGAAAGTGCTTGGCATGTGGGTTGAGCTCAGTATATTTTAGTGATCTGTCTTTGCGGGCAATTGAATATTTGAACATAGAGATAAGAGAGGCAGAGGGCACCGTCATAGTAATAGTAAGAATAATAATTGCACACGGCACTTACATGGTATGTTCTATGCTTGGCACATCACATATGTTAACTCATTTCATCTTCAGAACGACCCCATGTGGTAGGTACTGTGTTTTTTGTCTCCATCTTACGTGGAAGGAATTTGAGGTCAAAATTGTTGAAATAACTTGGCCAAGGTTCACAGAGCTGAGTAGGGAAGTTGGGAGGTAAATGCCAATTTATTTGATCGAGAATCAGTGCTTTGAATCAACATACTGTTTCTGCAAAAGTGTCGGATAAGAGGCAAGGGAGGACCAAAGTGGGAGATATGGTAGGGTGAGGCTTAGTCGGTTTGGGTGAAAGGAACATGAGACCTGGCATTAAAGGGCATGTTCAGATGATCAGACAGTTCAGGGTTCTAGAGCAGAGAAATCTGAGATATTCTCTCTCTCTCTCTCTCTCTATATATATATATATATACCATAAACCCCAAACTATCATATGTTGAGCACTTACTGACTTACCGTATGTTGGTACTTTCCAGGCATTATTGTATTTTATCTTCACAGCAGAATCCTATGAGAAAGGGTTGTTATCCTGAACCTTAGAAGTTAAGGAAGTTGCTCATAACCACATGCTTAATAAATGGTGGTGCAAGTATTTGAAACAGCTGGCGGCCTTTACTGCTGCATGGGTCACCAAGTGTTTTTTCCTGTACTAGGTATAAAACTACTCTTCATAACCCTTTTTCACCCCCAAATTATTTTTACCCAGCGACACTAAAGTCATCTGCAGATGTCAGTGGTCATGTAATTCTTTACTCGTGGCCTCTCAGCCCTTTTTTCTTAGTTCACAAAGGACATCTTGATATTTTTCTTTCCTAGGGAGAGCCTCCCCTCGTGGGCCACAGTCACAGCCCTCTTTAGATGTATGACCTTTGCCCCATCGTCACTCTCTCATTTGGCACACAGTGGTTCAAATCATCTCCCCTGTCCATAAACAACTGCACTCGTGGAGCAGAAATGACTATTAAAAAGAGTGGTAGAGACTCCCTGTTGGGACCTCTAATAGGCTCAGCCAAAGACCAAGGAACATTACTATCACGTCCATATGTGTCCTCTTACGGGGTCAGCCTCACGGAAACAGGCACAATAATAGCTCCAGACAAAAGCCGGCGATAATATTGAACTCGCTTTCCCGGGAGGAACCTTTCTCAGAGGCCACCACATTCTTGATGAGGGGAAGCAAGCCCTTCCTCCAAGAGGAGGAATGGATTTGAATTTTTTTTTTTTTTTTTTCTATTTCAAAGCTAGTGGCATTAATTTGTATATGCTCCCCTGGGCTTTTTTTTTTTTTTTTTTAAACTGGGCCTTCGGTTTGCAGATTCAAAGTGGAGGATCATCATGACACACCAAGCCTGTCCCTTTCACTGCAGACCAGTGCAGAAAGTATGTTATTGCTCCCTATTATCTAAACAAGGCAGATGAGCTAAAAGCCTGGCCGCACAAGGCACATCACTCGCCTTCACTCCTCATATCGTTACCATTGTGTGTTTTTGAGTTGGTTGATCAGATGCCAGGCTTCCAAAAAGTTTTTAAAGATAAAGCAAGTTTTTTTGCACCTGGGTTAAAAAAGACCCTTAGTTTCAAGTTAGAGCATTAATGATGAAAAATAGAAACCCTGGTGACATCTCCATTTCTATGGAACACACGAAGCAGCTCTGCAAGGGCATTTTCTGTGTGGATCCAGTTTTCTTTTCTGTTGCAATGAATGTAATTTTAGTTGTCATGTGTCAAAGTTTATACTCCTACTCTAAAGCATCTCTTCAACTTTAACAGCATAAGTGAAATCACCCAAGTGTATGGCCTCACTGGTAATATGGCTTTTAAAATATAAGCTCTTCTCCTTTATACCCCTTGTCATTAACTGGTAAATTACTAATTTATTTCCTATTAGAATTTATATAGTTTGCAGCAATTAAGAAGAAAGGCATAATTGCTGACAAACCCAGGGCACTATTTAAATCACTTCCTTGTTGACAACATATTTCTCTTTCCTCAAACTGAATGTCACTGAAATCTGATTTGTGCAGAACCCTTGTGGACGAGCACGCTGCACCTGTCACCTGGGCGCTAGCATTTTGCTAAGGATCAATTTACATAACCTCATTTAATGGTTCATAAATCATACCCATTAAGCCCAGCTAACAGGAACCAAGGGTTCTAATTTATGCTGCCTTTCATAGCAGAAAATTGGGAGGCTGGAGCCTGTGGATAAAGAACCCAGGTCTTGCCTTTGATTGTTGATTGTGATGGTAAATGTATGGATGATGAGAACAGATTTTCACTTTATTGATTTCCTGCCAAAGCACAGCATGCTTTATTGTGAAAAGGCGCCTTTTGGCAGCGATGCTGAAAGTGGCAGTTGTTTGGGAGCCCTTTGCCAAGATGAGGTCTAAGACAATACAGAGTGGTAAATACTAAAATAATATCAAGCTGAAATGTTATTCTTTAAAGGAAAAAATGAATCTTTAACCTTTTGGAAATCAGTGACCTTTTCTCCTCCGCAGCACCTCCCCGCCCCCACCCCAAAGCATGTGAAGCCAAGAGTGGGAGACAAGATGGTTTTAAGAAATTGAAAAAAACAATGCTTTCCAACCCCTGCCCTAAGTCACTTGCTGAGGGAGGCTCATGCAAAATAATGCAGATGTCTAGAATCCTTCAGATAATGACATTTCAGCCAGCATGCTCTCTGGGGCCAAGTTTGCAGCCCCTGCTCCCTCTCTCTTCTGCTATGCACTGCTTTTTGGTTGAAAACCCGGAAACACCGTTTTTCTCTCTATTTCATTTTTCCCCCTTAGGTCAAGATATTGTATCCAACTATATATAGTTCTCGGCAAAATGCAATATATAAAAGGTCATCTTCTCACAAGTGCTTGGGCTGGATTTCAAAATAGCAAAAGTGGTCCTAAGATCATTTTCCAGATGAAAAACATCTCTTAAGCATTGCTGAGGCATATTGATTCCCTTCTCTCATCTCAGTTCTGCCCTATAATGGACATTGTATATTCTCATTTTAGCCTGTTCTCAAAATCTTTGTTAAACATGATGATTTTTCCTGATAAAATGGAGTGCCTTTCCCCACCATCTCTCTCCTCAAGGCAAGTTTTTTCTGAAACACTTCACTTTGATTCCAGGTTGTAGATGTTGCTATGGAGGCTTATTTGATGTGGAGTGCAAACACTGTGGCCGTCTCCCTACCCCCATCTTTAACGTCTAAACGTGCCATGCAGAAAACCGGTTGGAGCCAGGCAAGAGAACCAAAGCAAGTTTGGCAATAGCTTCTCTCTGCTTTCCCATCCAATGGGAAATGTCTCATGATTTATAAGGAAAAATCAATAGTGTCTATGGCTTTTTAAAGGAAGTCCTCTTTATAAGGGAAAATCAATGGTATCCATCTTTTCTATTATCTGGGAGGATTTCCCTAGAATTAGTTACCCAGAGCTCCTAATAGAATGTAAGTGGACATGGAGAGTTTAATCATGTTTGGGACACATTACGTCCACTCTCCTGGTCACAGAACCCTTCTAGCCCAGGGAAACCCATTCCAGCTGATGAAGATAGGGTTGACCCTACTTTCAGCTTCATCCAGAGGGATAGGCCCATAACCCAGGCCTGATCTGTAAGAGGATAGCCATGTCCCTGGTCCAGTGATCAGTTCAGGAATGGGTACCAGACATGACCCTAGAGTTGTCTGGAATCGCTGTTGGGGAAGACCATGTTTCCTCTCTGGAGTTATTAATCTGGTAGTAGATAGAGTCTCCCCAAGAAATGGAGAGTAAATAACAGAGCTTCAAAGATGTCATTGGAGCCCCTGGATTCAGCCACGTCTGAAGTTAGATATACCTCTGGGTGGGGCGCCTGGGTGGCTCAGTGGGTTAAGCAGCTGCCTTCGGCTCAGGTCATGATCCCAGCGTCCTGGGATCGAGTCCCACGTCGGGCTCCTTGCTCGGCAGGGAGCCTGCTTCTCCCTCTGCCTCTACCTGCCATTCTGTCTGCCTGTGCTCGCTCTCTCTCCCTCTCTCTCTGATGAATGAATAAAATCAAAAAAAAAAAAAAAAAAAAAAAAAAAAAAGATATACCTCTGGGCTTGCTAGTGTCATGAATTCATAAATCTATGCTTTAAAACAAATATAAAGCTAGATTGAGCTGATTTCTGTCACTTGCAGTACTAGTAGTTCCACTTAATACACGGAGGAGCTTAATATTAAAAAATGTGGTGGAAAAAATATAGGTTTTTTTTTTTTTTTACTAGATTCTAGATTCCATTCCTGACATTGTCACTGAATCTCTAGGCTTTAGTTTTCTTGTTTAAACAACAAAAACAACAAGAACAATAACAACAAAACTCTATTGGAGGATATGTAAGACCCTTTCCAAATCTATATTTAATTCACCCATTTATCTAATTATTCATTCATTCATTTAACAAATATTTAGTGAGAGACTATTGACTGGCACTTACTAGGCAGTGGAGATACAAAGTGAACAAAGTAGAAAAAGATAAAAAACAAACCCTGCCTTCATACAGACTACATTCTAGTTAATAGAGGCAGACATATAAATAAAAGTACCTGGGAAGATATTAAAATCTTAAGTAGTACTTCACTTATTTAATAGTATATAACAAACCCCTCCCAGCCAAACTTAAGAGACTTAAAACAAGAAGCATTTGTTATTTTTCACAATTCAGTGGGTCAACCATTAGGTCTGAGCTCAGCTGAGAAGTTCTTCTGCTGATCTTGCCTTTGCCTGGGGTCACTCATGTGATAGCAGTTACCTGGCAGCTTAACTGGGTTTAGAATGTCTAAGATTGTCTCACTCATGTGTCTGGGCTGTGATTCTGGCTGCCTGTCAGCCCTCTCCCTTGACGTGGGCTTTCATCCTTCACTGTTTAGCCCAGGCTTCTATACATGGCCGTGGAGGTATCCCAAGACAGAGAAGGCAGACCTAGGCTCTGAAACTCACTGACATCAGTTCCACCACATTCTCTTGATCCAAGTGGTCCAGGCTAGTCACAAGGCCAACTCGGATTGAAGGTGTGGGGAAACAGTGCAGTTCTTGAGAGTGGAACTGCAAAATACTCTGGCTTTACTTTTTTCAATCTACTATAAGTAGGGTGGCCAAAGAAAGCCTCACTGAAAAGATGTCATTGATGTAAAGCCCTGAGGGGCTGAGGGAGCAAGCCATGTGTATCTCTGGGGGAAGAACCACCCAAACAGAAGGAATACTTCTAAAGATCCTGGGGTGGAAGAAGCCAGAAATCCAGGCAGCAGGAGGGAGGAGCCTAGCACGGCTAACGGGAATGAGCAACGTGGAGAGTAGAAGCAGCTAAGCTCAAAGTGGTAATGGGGAGCTGTGCCTTGGAGAGGGTTTTAAGGGCTTTGGCTTTTACTCTAAGTCAAAGGAGAGGGCCACTGGTGGGTATTGAACAGAAGAGTGGTAGTTTAACTTACATATCCACTAAGGAGCTCTCTAACCACTGTGCTTTGAGTAGACCAACCAGATCAAGATCGAGAGTAGAAGAGAAGAGAGCAAGACATGGGCTCAGAAGATAGTGTGGAGCCTGTTTGTAAAAGATCTAGATTGCCAAGCTGCGGGTTGGTATAGTAGTGGGTTCCTCCAAATTGAGATCCAGAATTTCTTATCATCCACAGTGGAAGTAAAGGAGGACAGGGAGTGGGGGCTAGTTTCAGTCTATGAGCTATATTCACTATTTCAGAAATTTTAAAATATTAAAATATTAAGCTTCCTTGTCTTGGTAGGTATTACGTAGCACTTTTTCCTCTTGGAAACCTTGGTTAGATCAGATGGATAAGAAGGTTAGCTTGATTGTCACTGGCAGCATAGGCATTTCTGGGATGTGATTGGGCCATTTGGTTCTATTAACAGACCTACAGGCTGGGCAGTCACTGCAGAGAGAGCATTTCACAGGGACCTGTGATTATGCGGCAAACACAATTACAGATACCTGTAACGAACAATGCTTAAGTTTACTTGCTTAACTTTGTTGCTTTTTCACACTGTAGATTATTATTTATATTATTATGCAACCCTGATAACCGCTGGCTATTGATGAAAACTTAATTTTCAAGTGGAAATTGTGCCAACACTTACTAAATGCTATTTGTCTGGTATATAGGCACTTTCAAAACATGGTATCCTGCATACCATGGAACTAGAGGGTATTCTGCTAAGCAAAGTAAGTTAATCAGAGAAAGACAATTATCATAGGATCTCACTCACATGTGGAATTTAAGAAACAAAACAGAGGATCATAGGGGAAGGGGAAGAAAAATAAAACAAGATGAAACCAGAGAGGGAGACAAACGATAAGAGACTCTTAATCATAGGAAACAAACTGAGGGTTGCTAGAGGGGTGAGGTGTGGGGGGATGGGGTAATTGGGTGACGGACATTAAGGAGGCCATGTGTCGTCATGAGCACTGAGTGTTACATAAAACTGATGAATCACTGACCTCTACTTCCAAAATTAATAATATACTATATGTTAATTAATTGAGTTTAAATTAAAAAAAGAAGAGAAGAAGTGAAAACGGGTAAAAAGCTCCATGGTACCCATAGGCAGAGTGTACGTTGATTTCTTTTACTTTAAAAGTAATAATAGAAGATATAGGTCATAATATTAAATAATTCTTTCTGGACCAGGATGGGGCATAAGTTATAAATAATACTATCTTATAGCTCTTATATTTTTAGTTACATATTTTTTGGTATCACCAGGCAGAAAAGGGGGAGGAAACAGTTTTCCTCTTTTTAATTTTGAACTTTTTTGTAACTTATTTCTTAGATTCATTAACTTGATATTTTTTTCAAGCTACTGAAACTTTCAAAAGTCATAAATGTCTAACAATCAGAGATAAGTCTATATGTTATGGAACATGTAAATGAATAATTTGTAGTCATTGAAGATACTGTAAAATGTTTATTGAATGAATAAATTTAAATTGTAAAATCACAGACATGACATGGTTACATTTTTTAAAATGCATGTGTGCACACACGTGTGTGTCAGTGTGTATACATATGTGCTTAGAAAAAAACAAGAATAACAGAAATTTTTAAAATAGTTATTTCTAGATTTAAATATAGGGTTTTGGGGGCACCTGGGTGGCTCAGTGGGTTAAGCCTCTGCCTTCAGCTCAGGTCATGATCTCAGAGTCCTGGGATTGAGTCCTAGTAGGGAGCCTGCTTCCCTCTCTCTCTCTGCCTGCCTCTGTGCCTACTTGTGATCTATCTCTGTGAAATAAAGACATAAAATCTTAAAAAAAATAAATACAGGGTTTTTATTCTAAAGATGTACCTGTATTTTCTATTTGTGTGTATTTAACGTGTATTGTTTGTATAGTTTTTACTACTTGACACATGAATTAAAGGAGACAAATATATGGCAAAGTTACTTTTTATGCCAGATGGTTACATCCTAACTTTGGTTCAGGTGAGATGGGTTTAAGCAAACGGCAGCCTGAGACCCTTCCAAGTCATTCATTCAGCTACTGCATCTGTCAGGGGTTTGAGGGATGCCTTTTGCCCATCCTGGGTCTCACATTGAGCCCTTTCTCATGGAAACCAGTTAACATCATAAAGGACTGGTGTTCCAAAAAATCTACACGTTTTCAAAATTACAAATCACAGCCGTTATTAAGAGGATTCTAGAAAGTGCTTTTTCATGACAACTGATTAAATACATTGGAGTAGGCAGGGAAGGACAGACAGGTGAAGGTGAAGGATATTTAATGGAAATTACAAGTGAGCAACTTGTGAGTAGAAACCCATTTCTCTTTTGTTCTTGTATCTTGCAAACCGGTGTAACTTACTAATAAAAGATTTGGTTGCATCTGCTAGATTGAACTCTTAACATTTTGTTTAGGAGGACTTGTACTAATAAAAATTCTCTTCCCCTACCTTTGCAATAGAAGCCCATTTTTGGATTTAAATTTACTGATGGCCCTTTCTATTCATGACCTTGTTCTCTTGCTATCTGCCAAATCTGGAAAGCATCTTTATGGGTTCCTCTGAGTCAAGAGGCTAAAGAAGCACCTGTATGTCTCGGGAGTTGAGTCGCATCTCAGGAACAATGCAGAAATAAGTTTCAAATGCTTCATCCTTACTCTTGTGGCTTTCACTTATGTCATTAGCACTGTTTTTGATATTATCAAATAAATAACATCTAGATCAGTACAGATATTATTTAGTTAATGTTGACTTTCCTTTATTTTGAAAAAAAATGCATTCTTTCTCTTTAGGGAAGCATTTTTGGTCAGCTGATCTTGTGAGAATATAGAAGATTGAGAACAGTGAGCTGTCTCTGTTTCTTCTTTTAAATCAAAGTCGCCCTGGTATCATTTAGCAATTGGATTATGTGAAAAATCCCAACACAGCATAGCTCTTCTATTGAAATTGGATTGATTTCTTTGGAGACCATCTGATCTCAACAGCAGTCTGTAAAATATCCTCTGGACCTTGAAAGAAACTAAAATTAATGAATTTTTAAAGAAATCTAAGCTCTCAGTTTTTTGAGCATGGAAAGATCCCTTCTCCCAGCAATTTACATCTAAAAACAAAAGTGAAAATGTGCGTGTCTGTACATATAAAAAAACCTAATACTTCACTCTTGTGCTGAACTTTCTGATTTCTCTATTTACTAAAGAGAATTACTATGTTTTCAAACATGCTAAAATTTTCTTTGAAATATCTTATCAACCCATTAAACCCAAAGTTCTTCAAACTGTATAAACTTTGAGAAACAGTACATCATTTTTTAAAAAGGGATATAATGTGCCTCATGGGCTTTTGATGTGCAGAAACTCATTAATCCCTCCAACCCTATGTTAGGGTTCTCAACTGGAATATGTATGCCCTTCTCTTGAAGCAACTTGAAGCCAAAACATAAGATTTTGTGACATTTACGATTAAGTGCGATTATATTCTGGTGATGACCCAAGTTACACAAAGATTAATCATATAAGCCTTTTAAATTAATTACCTTCTCTGAAAGTTTTAAAGCAATTTAACTTGAGAATATTTTGTACTTTCAGTAAGAAATATACTGTGATTGTATATGTAAATATGTAATATATGTAATATGTAAATATGTAATATATTGCATATATATGGAAATATGTAATATCTATATTCATTCCTATTGACTCCTTTTCTCTGGAGAACCCTAATACAATCTCTTTCCCTTTTTTTAAAATGTCACCTGAGTCTTCTTGTTTGCATGTGGAGACTGTGAATAAGCCTTGTCCCCCACCTTCCAGCTACATTAAGGGCTGCAATTCAGTCCACAGTCTTGTAGGCTGAAGGAGTTCTTGCTCTAAAGGACCATATTTTCTAGCATTCCCAGAGTGGGTCTGCATACCTCCAGCAGCTCTCCCCACCTGCAGTTTCTCAATGCCCAGGATAAGGATTCCCACTCACTTGGATAAGTGTCTCACTTTCTTATGGTGACTTTGGGTCTCTGAGTTGTAAGATAGAACACTTGAGTGGCCTGCTTTTTCCAGTGTCTGTAACTACCTTATATTTCTTTTAAAATAGATCTGAACTAACTTGGCGATACGTGTCAAAAGCCTTAAAAATACACGTGTCCTTTACCTGGCGATTCTACTTCTAAGTCTCTGCTCCAGGAAATGATCAGAGACTTGAACAAAGATTAGTCTACAAGGATGTTGATTCTAGTGTTGTTTATAATAATGAACATAAGGAATATGAAATGCAATCTAAACTACAGGAGATTGATTAAAGTTTTATACATACTTGTCATGGAATATTAGGAAGATATTTAAGAAATCAAATTACAGGACTTGCAAAAATGTTCATGACATAGGTAAGTGGAAAAGGCTATGAGGTTATACAGGAACACTGTACTTTCCACTTATTTTGCTATAAACCTACAGCTGCTGTAAGAAATAAAGTCTATTTTTAAAAAATCTATATGAACTATAAACAAACATTACAAAGCCATGTTTTTTATAATCCCTCTTTATAAAACCAAAAGACTATATACCAAAATATTCATAGCAGTTTTTTCTTTCAGAAATATAGGTGATGCTAATATCCCTCTTTATACATTTCTATGTTCTCCAAATTTCCAAGTGACAAGTATTTAGTAATTTTTAAATCCAAAGAAGAAAATTAAACAAGGAGTATTGTTTAAAAAAATAACTAGAGGGGGATTAGGTTTAGAGAAACTAAAGCCCCAAGTAGCTCAGAAGAGTCCAGGATATAGGAACCCGATAGAGAAAATTCAAGACTGGGGGAGCCCAGCCCCTGAATCTAGTGGCATTTTTTGAGGAAAAAAGACCTTCAGAAGAACAGGTTATCATTGCCAGAGGAAATCCTCAGAATGTCAGTCTACTTTAAAGACCTGGACTCCCCTCTATGCTTTCTGTGGTACCTTGACCTCCACGATCCTCTCCTTTAGTGACATTTCAGAAGGTCCTGTGGTCTCTTAAAAGAGAGAAGGCAGATGGAGAGCTAGGGGCCCAGAAACAGGAGAGAGCGTCTCAAAGGCTTAAGAAGGGCTTACGCGCTTGTCCTGGGCTTAAGGGAGAAATTCCAGCTTCCCTTTGCCATGCTCCACGCAGTTCACTGAGAAAGGCAAAATTCCTAACAGGAGCCCTATTGAGAAATAAAAGATTTTATCTTTGATGCTGAAGTCCCTGTACTGATTTGGAAATACTTCCCGTGTATGTTGTTAAGGAAGAAAAGCAACGGCAGAACAACATATAGTATGTTACATTTTGGTTAAGCAAGGGAGGAAAAAAGAAAACTAGAAATATATTTGCTTGCGTTTTCCTCAAGTAACATGGGAAGGATATACATGAAACTAGTAAAAGAATTGACTAAAAGGGAGATGGGAAACAGGGCGGACAGAGACAGGGCTATAAGCAGGTCTTCTCAGTGAATCTATTTTTATGTCATTTTGATTTTTGAACTATGTGATTATATTGTCTACTCAAAACAGGTAAAATCCAGCCAGAGGTTAAGGAAAAGTAAGAAGATCCTCTCTTTGAGGGGATGGGGATAGGGGACAGGAGGACTTGGCAGGTAGCTTAATGTCAGTCTTTTTTTTATTTTTAAGATTTTATTTATTTATTCAACAGAGAGAGAGAGAGAGATCACAAGTAGGCAGAGAGGCAGACAGAGAGGGGGGGGGGAGCAGGCTCTCTGCTGAGCAGAGAGGCCGATGTGGGGCTCGATCCCAGGACCCTGAGATCATGCCCTGAGCCAAAGGCAGAGGCTTACCCCACTGAGCCACCCAGGCGCCCCAGAGTCGGTCATTTTCATCACAAGGTAGAGGAGTTATCAGACAACTCTTTTCGACAATGTGATGTGGCCACTTAGGGTGTGGAGGTCAACCTCAGAGTTTGATGAGAACCCATGTTGTATCTTACCATGTTGTTACCCTTGCTCCCAGCCAGGTGTTTGGGTCCAGAGCTACTCCATCACTGGTGGGACACAACGAGGCATTTAATACCTGGGCTACAGGCTACCAACCTGCAGCTCTGGGATGCTTAGGACCTGAGGTCTGTTTAAAACAGAACACCGAGAGCTGGGCCCAGGAAACAGGCCAGTTCTAGATCATGCGGCTCAGCCTTCTATCTTCCCCTGCTAATTCAATAGCCTATGGAGGAACTACCACTGCTAATGTGCTTTATGTGGCAATGTGGTTATAGGCATGAAAGGACTGGAAAATGTGACTCCTATATCTGTAGGCATTTGTGTTATGTTAATATGGATACACTCAGTTCTTGGTTTTCCACAAATAGAATTGTTCAGCTGGCAAGGACAGAGTCAGTCAAAAGAGGGTTGGGACTGGGTACAGAAAATTTGAATACATGCATGGAAAGAATAAAAAAAGTGAGTGTTTCGAGGAAGAAGGAAACGGGGAGAGGGATTAACTCCATGCCAAAAACCAGAGAAAGCATTCTGCCTCTTTCACTAACCTGAATATGGGGTAGTCAGATCAGAGGCTGTAAAATTCTAGGCATCCAGGAGGACATTAGAAATAAATTGGTGGAACTGCTTCAATTTACAAACAGGGAAACTGAATATAAAACATTTGTACGGTAGATGGAAGAAGGTGCACATACGCACCCAGATGTGACACGTACGTGTTGTCTACTCATCCAGAGATAGACCTTGGAATGTTTTCCCATCCTCAGGCAACTTAATTTACACTCAGTTTCCTTTAAAATATTACCACCAACTCGTTCTCACTGCTAAAATGAGTCATGAACACCAGGCTTCTCTGTCCATTTATTATTTTGTAGCTACCGCCAAATGCTGTGGAAATGGTTTCATTTACCTCCAAAATTTGCCAAAAAAAAATCCAATGGTGACTGAAACCAGTAATGACTATTTTCTATTTTCTTTTCCCTGAGTAATTGACCATTAATTATAATATCAATAGGCAGTGGGTAAGGAAAGCAGACCCACGTTAGGGGCTACATTTCATTTATAACTGTTTTGTCTATATCATAAATCTCCAATATTGGGCTATTGTCGCCCATGATGAATTATTGTAAGCATGTCAGCGCATGGTGGAAGTCAAGTACATTCAAATACTACTCAGTCAGAATTGAATTTGGCGTGATAGTCTCATAAAAGGGGGCTCAATTGAGAGTTTCCACTTGCCTGCTCTAAACTTGTCACTTGTAGGTGCTAAAGAGCTTGTTGTGTTGGTTTAATTAGTCAACAAATCGGTCCTTACTTGATTGCGTGGTCGTATCACATATGTTAACACTTCAGTGTTTGATGGAGATATTAACAAGTGACAAGAGTCTCTTGGTCTGTGGACTTTGAAGAAGAGAAGCTCTTCTATATTATTTCATTTGGCCCTGCCAATATTTATTAGATCATGCAGCCTGCAGGCTGCCAGTTAAAGAAAGACAACACAAACATTTTTCAGGGTTATGCTCATCTGTATCCCAAAGAAGGGTCACTGAACAATCGATGGGAGAAGAGCATAAGTAAGATAAGTGTTTTCTTCCACCGCTTACAAATTCATTATTGGATACAGTTTGCTACAGACCTCCTTTGAGCTTTTTTCACTTAAAGATAATTTATGACAAGAACAGAGAGGTTCTTGAAAATGCTATAGCAACTGAAGCTGAATGATACCACACTGGTGGGAGACGCCCAGTCACCCGAGGCTGGTAAAGAGGAAGTTTGCATTTGTATGAAGAACCGTATTAGTTAACATTCTTCCATAGTGGATAGAATTCTCATATTCATAGTCAATATGAGATTCAAGGGAGAAAAAAAAAAACCCTCCACACCAAAATGAGTATTCCCAGGAGCAGGGGTAGGGGATAAAAAGTACTGGTAGACCCTGAAAGTTTGCAAAAGATCCGTCTATTCATTTTTTTTCTATAGCAGAACGAACAAAAGGGCTGAGCTCACTTTGAAGGGCTGGCTTCATTTGTTCCATCTCCATCCCGTTATGGCTTTACTCTGTGCATCAGCCGAGACTCAGGTCTCCATGCCACGTGCAGAAATGATGTAAAGCATATGAACCAGAACCATCAGACAGTTCATTTTGGTCAGACGTTTCTTTGAAAAACAAAACAAAACAAAACAAAATAAACAAATAAACAAAAACATTTAAATGACTATGAACAATTCAGAAATTGCCAGCAGTGACTTACCCAGGGAATATGGCAGGATAAAATTAAGACTGAAGGGCTTTCTGTCAAGACTCTCTAGTGGGAACTTTTAAAATCCGATTTATTTTTATCTGCCTTCAGAAACTGTCTGAAAACTCAAAAGTTCCTTGCCTCTGCTCCTCTCCAGGATAAAATTTGCCATTCCTGTCCTTAGAAGTGCTCACACAGATTTATTCAGCATTTAATTGTGCCCTGGTCACCCTTATCTCTTTCTGAACTACCGCCAGGTGAACCACCGCCCCCCAACGCCCTGGGGGCTGGCCTAAGTGCTCCTCTACTGGTTGGCTGGTAATTGTCTTGGAGCCATGGGAAAGCACCAGGAGGGGGTGCACGTGGAATAGCCAAGACAATGTTGTCTTTACATTCTCAGCACACACATTCGGAGAACATAAATACCCATGGGCTAAGGAAGGTTTTATCTACGTCATAATAAATACTCTTCAAATACTCAGCTGTGGGACTGAGGCAGCTGTAGTGTCCTTGGGAAAGCCTTTCCACTCTAAGGTTAGGGTGTAGAGAGAGCTGAAAGGAGGAAAGCACTTTCTTGCCTACTTTCACCTCAGCTTTTTCTTTGTCTAAGCACCAAACTAAGTCACCTTTAGGAGGCGAGTCAACGTCTCAACGTCCTCTTCCCATCCCCCACCATCACACAAGCTTTTCGCTGGAGTTGTGAATCAACTCCCAGACCCAGCCAACCAGGTTTTACTGGGAAGCAGGCCTTCAGTGAATGCTCCTTGAGTCATTGATTGATTATGGTAAATGATGACTTTTTATCTAACCGAGAAAAACAAAAAATAATTTGAGCGAGTTACTAGTGAAAGGGTAAAGGAAGCAAGATGAAGTGTGCTGTGGGGTAGCACAGATTTATGTTAAGAATGTGAAAGCTCTGGCAGAGTAATTTTCTTTGGAGGAGAAAGAGATGGGAAATGGGTTGATTGGCCTGCAAAAGATACCGGTGTCCTCAATGCAAGAATTTTCCTGCACTGAGCTCTAAAGAAAAAAAGAAGAAAGGCAAAGGATGCAGAGAATGAAAAGCCATTTGATGTGAGGTGAAGAGGGAGGATTAGGGGGAGGGGAAGGGAGTAAAAGCTGTTAAAAGGGAAGCAAAGGAAGGAAGAAGGGAAGCAGGAACATGTGTGACTTAATTTAAGGCTCAATCTCCTGGAGCTTCCCATTTTTTGCTATTACCACCAGGCTATTAAAGAACATCCTTATGCACATAGCTTTGGGTCCTTTTAAAAATTATTGGGGAAAAGGGAAATATAAGGGCCTTTCTTGCAACTTTTTGTAATTCTGTAATGTTGAAATTTCATATAATTAAGCTGGATTGATTTTATAGTCAGAAAAAAATAATGAAGCAACATTAAACTAAGAAACAACTTTTGGAGCCGTGAGTACTTCTGAATAGAAAAAATAGAAATAGCAGCCTCTGAGGTTAGCGATTCAATAGTAAGTTGTGACTGTTAAAATCTTTTCAGTTCATTTAGGAATATTTACCTCAGCTCCCAGAAATGCTTTGATCTCTTTAAACATACCTACTTTCAAAAAAGTTTGTAATCTTCTCTCTCAGTTCTAAGAGATTGTCACTTGCCGCCTCAAACAGGAACAAAACCATTTTCCCGGAACTGGCTAGAAAAATCTTATTTCAGTAATTTTTCCAGTCCTTCCATGGGATGGGAAACTGTTCTTAAAAGCGAAATGGGCTGACAGTAGCTCTGCATTGCCTGGGGCCAGGGAGGGGGGAGGGGACCAACTGGAAAGGGATACCTGGGAACTTGTTGGGGTGATAGGAATGTACCTCCGCTGAGGTGGTGGTTACACGCCTGTATTCATTTGTCCAGATTCATCAGTGGACACTTAAAACGGGTGACTTTTATTGTATGTGCCTCAGTAGAGCTATTTTTTCCGTGGTTTTAAATGTAAACTAAACTACGACTTTTTGGGTACATGTACATGAATATTCTAAATTTTATAACAATCAGGAGGATTCTCTCTTCAGAAGTCCTCAAACTAGTTATCAAGCGATGTGTTAGACTGAAACGCGAAAAGGACTTTGCCTACTTAAATGCCATTTTTATCTGTTTGAAGCTAGCATAAAAAGAAGAAAAGAAATACATGTTTTTAATTACAGATTTTTATTCTATGATTCCTGCAGTTCTCTTCTCTTTGAATTTCCCTGGGGAGGGTGACATCTTCATTCTGGTATTGATATTTTGATTACACCACAGATCCATGTATTCATTAAAAGTTTCTCTCCTATAAAGGAATTCAAAAAAAATTTTTTTTTGATTGGTGCTAGACTCACAGACAGACAGAAATAAGCTGCCATTCTTCTATTTGATAGCCAGACGCTGCCAGTTGTAGCCAGGGCAGTCCTGCTGTTAAATTAGGTCTAATGAAGGAGTAATTGCTTTAGATATAGTGAACCATTTCAAAGAAAACAAGGATTCTAATTGATTTGCAATTTGTTTGGCACGTTGCATTGTTCACAGCTATTGATTAGTCTTCTGGATTTCACACTGCATGTGTTTCCCTTTATTAAGGGAATAACAGGTTACTGATTACTTTCTTTCTGGGTTTAATGTAGCGGTTAATGTCTACTTTGTTCTTGTGTCATGTCACAGGCGAGGAAGGAATAATAGGCAAGTGGGTGGCCCTTTGCTAAGCAACTTCCCTGCTGTTCTGAGCTGTGTGCTCTGAGACAGGCTGAAAAGCAGATCAAGAGAAAGGGTTAGAATAGCAGGACTCACAAGTTAGGGCCTGAGTCAGGCTAGACCCGGCTCGAAACTTGGCTTTCCCCTCCCAGTCAAAGCATAGCATGGGACGAAGCAGCTGGTGGTAGATTTGTTCTTGTATCATTCGATTATTTGGAGACAGGATATGAATCTGTGCCCATTGTTTTGTTTAATAGGTATGCATACTAAATGGGCGCAGAAAAAGAATATTTGAGGTCAAGGCCTTTTGGTTCATTTAACCCTTTGGAAAGTGACATTTTGTTGGCACCTGGGAAGCACTTGTTGCTGAGGTGTCGATATGATCATCAAAATGGCTCTTATGTTTATACCAACTGCAGGGGAGGGAGAAAAAGTTCTCAGGGTTGCAGTCATTTCATTGCCCTCAAAGCACAGCAGGAATTATTAGCTTACCCTGGCGTGCCCCTTTGTTTTCCTAGGGCTTTGCTCCTCCAGCAGATACTCATTTAAGGCGAATCCACTGCTTTCTGAAATGTGTTTTGCAATGGTGCAGGGAACGGGCACTCACTTAGCGGATCTAATCCTTTCACGGCTCAGCTTGTTAATGTAGCCAACTGCTGAAAATGGGAAATGGATTCTTTAATGAGACAGGTCCCTTCGTGGCTTTATTGTCCCAGTCCAACCCCCAGGCATTCATTCAAGTCCCCCTTGCCTCCAAGCCAGGATCAGGCACCCCCACTTCCCACCCAGCAAGCAACCCATTTTCCAGCACACAGTTCCCCATCTCTAGGCCCCTTGCCTGCCCACCTTCCCAGAGCTCTAGGAAGCTCACAAATAACAAAGGGGTATAGGCAATAAAAGGTCCCCCTTTCTCTGCATCAGTTACCTCCTTCCTAAGCCAGAGCCCATCTTTTCCTGAGCTCCCAACATTACCAACAAGGTTATAGAGAGGAGTCACATCCAGAGTGACTCCTGGATGCCCAGGGATTGCCTCCAAACTTTTTACATAGGCACAGTTTTGCCACACTACCCAAGACATGTCTAGATTTAATATTTTTATTTAATACAGTTTTTGTGTGTAATGGATTTTATAGTGATTCTGATTGCAAGGGTTTGAAATGGAGCCAAGCAGATAAACTTGGGCTCTGGTTCTTAATTCTTGTTCTCTTACCATTTTTACTCCTATGAGTCTTCCTGAAGCCTGTGTCTTTCTCCTCCAGAAATCTCCCTGCCCCCCACCAAATTTTGAAGCAGGTAAAATTCAGGTTAAAAGGAATATTAAAGACAACTTGGAACTCATGACAGGGTAGCCTGCCGTTTGAAGTATGCATTTAGAAGAGAAAATGTGGATAGTTCTGCGTGTTTTGCTTTGAAGACAGTTGATTTGGGGAAGTAAATTATATATGTGTGAGTTCAGATCTTCCTTTAATCTGAGTTCTTGATTTTTCTCGTGTGTGCTGTGGAATCCTGGAATCCTTTGGATGAAGCTTGTGGACCTCTTCTCAGAATGATTCTCTAGGGGTGCCTGGGTTGCTCCTGTAGTTAAGCATCCGATTCTTGATTTTGGCTCGGGCCATGATCTCAGCCTTGGGAGATCAAGCCCCGTGGCGGGCTCTGTGCTGGGCATGGAGCCTGCTTGGTATTCTCTCTCTCCCACTCCATCTGTCTCCCCCACCCCAACTCGAGGTGCTCTTTCTCTCTCTCTCTCTCTTTCTCTAAAACAAACAAACAAAAAAACCTTTAAATTCATAAAATAAAATTCCCAGGATGACAAAAAAAGCTAATTATACTGAAATAAAGTTATCAAAATATTTAGAAAAACCAAATTTATACATCACAGTTCCTATATTATTATTTATTGTTAATTAATTAATTGCTTTAAATAATAAGATCTATGGCTAGTTCTAGCCATTCCTGTAATTTTGAAGTATTAGTGAGAATTAAATTTTGAATATCTATAATAATTTGAATATGTCATTTAAAAAAAAATCTGTAATTTCTCTTAGTGACACAATCACAGGTACTGATAGTTATTGGGTTTTGTTCCCTGAACCTATAATTGAAAGAGACTATAAAAGTAAAGATTTGGGGGGCACCTGGGTGGCTCAATCGATTAAGTGTCTGCCTTTGGCTCAGGTGGTGATCCCGGGGTCCTGGGATCGAGCCCCACTTTGGGCTCCCTGCTCAGCGGGGAGGCTGCTTCTCCCTTTCCCTCTGCCTGCTGCTCCCCTTGTTTGTGCTCTCTTGCTTGCTCTCTCTCTTTCAAATAAATAAATAAAATATTTATTTTTAAAGATACATATTTTTTTCCATACAAACTCTTCCAATGTCCGATCAGGCGCCCAACAGCCCGTCGCTACAGTTCTAGAAAGAGGAAAGAGGGAAGAAATGAGCCCTGGAGAGCCCCAACTTGTGGTGCCTCGAAACGGAGCCCTCCACCATGTGAGGATACAGGACTTCATGGAGCGTAAATGTCCTCCATGCCTTCTTAGACTTTTGCTCCTCCCAGTGTCCCCCATCTATAAAACTCGGGTCTGTTGAAGTCAAGACCATACACCGTGGACACATGGAGAGAGGAGAACCTGGCAAGAGCAAAACAGAACAAGCAAACGAATTGTGCATCTTTTCAATATGAGTCTAATGACAAGACATACAAATTGATAAGACATACAGTTAAGAAATAAAATCTTTCTGGGGATTGGTGAAAGAAACGAAGTAAAGATAATATCAAAGAGAACTCAGCTCACGTTTAGTTAACTGGGGTTGGCAGATTTAGCAAATAAAAATACGAATATTTCATGGAACAGACTTCTACTAAAGGTTATTTCTCGTTTATCTGGAATTCGGATTTAAGTGGCTGTTCTGTATCTGATCTGAACATCCTAAATTAACGTATTGGATTGGGCAAGGAAATCTAAGTGTAAATTATAGTTAAGTGATGTGAGAGGACTTTTGTTTCACTGGCCAAATAATTTGAACTGAACTCAGAAGCAGCAAGTTCTTGGTTATTTGTTTTAACATCAAAAAGGGTGAAGGGAAGCAGAGAGACCAGCAGGAACTAAGAGGTGAGGAGGAGGAAGGAGATGCGTCAGAAGGCAGGAGGGAGGAGCGCTAGACTCAAGCCAGAAAGTTATCCTGCTTGAGAATCCACGGCAAGTCAGTTTCTGGGGGGACCTACTAAGGGACCTCCTCCTCTGTCTGGGCCAGCACTCTGCTGTGAGTCTTTTGAAACCAAGAAATCCAATGTTGCTCAGGCTTCTGCTTCATCCTCAAATGTCATAGAGGAACCAAAGCTCAGGGAAGTTGAGCAACTTACTGTAAGCCCCAAAGACTTCCCACCTGGCCGCCATACCTCCCTACGTCTCCAGCAATGACTACCCAGGATGTTCTTCTCCCGACTCCTTCCGTTCCCTCCTCTCCTGCCTACTGAAGAGGACTGAAACTGCCAGGGCCAGTAAGTTTGTGTTGTATGTCAAAAACTGTGAAAGCCCCCTCTCCAGAGGCCTTAACATTGTCCAAGGAAGAGCAATTAAATTAATCAGCTGGAAAGCTCACTTCCTGAGCAGGAAAAAGCAAGCTCAATCGAGTTACTTCTGAACAACAATGACAACAACAGTGCGAAGTCCCAACAAGACAGCATATCCCAGCCTTTCTTTTCTTCCTGGGTCCTGGAAATGCAGATTTGGAGTTTTAAAACCAAAGAGGGAAGATTCAGATGTCAGTAGCGGCCTAAGTGCTCTGAAATGGCCCATGTCTCCCATCATGATGCTCCATCCTAGGAATGTTTGGGGAACCACGTTCTAGAGGCCCCAAGATGAAGAGCCCTTACGGCAAGGAAGACCGTTAGTCTAATTCTTCTTATGCCCCAGGGCCCAAGGGCAAGGGCAACCCCCAGCGAACTTAAGACCCTCTCTTTGGAAGTCCAGACTTGCTAGAAGTCACCTCTGATGCTCAGCCAGGGCCAGCAGGGCCTTCTCTCCGGGAGGCATGCCTGTGCTTTAAGCTGCTCCGAGGGAAAGCCTCCCTGAATGGAGTCTCGACCATGAGACCCTCCTCTTAACCCGGGATCCCATCAGCCTATGTTGATATTCAGATATTTCCCTCCTTTGTAGAGGCATTTTCTCTTGCTTTATCACAAGTGGTATCAATAGGTTATTTATATTTTGAACTCTATTGAAAAGAGGATTATACCAGGACATTTAATTTTAGTTAAGAAAATATAGAAATTGCTCCCATGTATGAAAAGCAGTGCTTTAAAATGAAAGAAAATAGTTCAGTCCTCGCTGTCACAGCAGTGGCACTGCTAAGTACTTCTAAATTGCTCCACTTTGCTATTGTCTGAGGTCCTTGATAAGCATTCTGCATTTTAAGCTTTATCTATTTCTCATCATTAAAAAGCTCATTAGTTAGTCAGCGTACTGGTACTTTCTTTACAGTTCGTAAATTCAGATTATAACCTTGTGTCCTATAAATGGTGCCACTCATTAAATCATCCAAAACACTAGTGTGGAGACATTTAATGGTAAGATTTAAAATTAGATTTCTACATTTAGAAGTGTCATTAAAACACCCTGACAGCCTAAAGTTTTTAAAGGGAGACATGAAATCAGTAGGATTTTACTGAGTGACAGGACTGTGTTTCTCATCAAGCTACTGCAAGGCCAAGGTTACGTAGCCTGGGATCAGTGCCTCCTATGTAGTACCTGAATGAGGACGTATGGAATTAGTGTAGCCAAGCTTAAATTCTTTATCACAGGATCTCATTGAAATAGTATTTCCTGTTTCCACAGTAGTCAAATTTTGTGGTGATCTTCCATCTAATATGGCTTTATTGTGAAGCTAATGTATCTTCATTTGAACACATGATGCTTGAACTCTATTTGGACAGTCGATGTACCAGAAAAAGTCCATCAGTCACAGACAGACAAACCATGGGCCAGAGAGGAAACCAATGAGCTCACTGAGCTTGGTTCCACACCTGCATCTCAGGATGCAGAAAACCTTCCTAAGAATTCAGCACAGTGCTGGATAGCATGTTCTGACAGTAGTCATTAGGAGGAAAAGAAGAAGGTGGCAAAGAACACATTGGAAAAGTAGAATCCATAGACAAGACATTGTTCTGTCATCCTTAAACCAAGGAACACCTGCAACTTTACGAATCTAAGTTCTAAATGGAAGCAGAGGAAACCAAGCTCTCATAAAAAGGGGAATTGACACCACATAAGAAAGAATCAAGAGAACAAGCATTTTCTGAGGGTCCCAGGAACACACACACACACACACACACACACACACACACACACAGCCTTTATCCTCTATGTTCTTGTTCTTTCTATTTGGTATTTTGCCCTGGACTGGATACCATTGATCTCAGTAGACCCATAATACATTTATACTGCCATCTTTTCCTAAAGTGACCTACCCAACTTCTAGTGCCACTCTTGTCTTCTAATAGTGAACTATCTTCTGGTTTAGAGGGTGAGCTATCAAGGCTAAAGGATGACAGCAGAGCATCTTGGAAGTGGGGGGCAAAGGTGGGAATGGTTCTAGTTACATTCCTGTGAGGCATGGCATTCCCCAACAAAATGCTCTAGGCTGGGCGTAGAATTTCTTATTCTGAAGAACTTTAGGAATATTCTTTCTGTCCCGTGCTGCACTTGACAAGTAGGCTGATTAAGTAATTTTAACATGAATAAATTGGACTCTTTATTGCCCCACTTACAAAAACTGTGTAGAATGAGGAGAATCATCCCTTCCCTGGCTGCTTAGCTCCCTATCCTTCCATTTCCTTTATAATGACTTTAGACAGTATCCCTTTCATCAGCCACTCCTGATCACAAGATAGCTTTTGGTTTAATAATTTTTATTCATTGAAGCCTGTCTTTGAGAATTGTCCATGATGCTCAAGACCTGAGTTACATGGTCCCCTGCCCTGTAAGGAGCATATATGATTTACTGTTTCCTAACAGATGCCTCTTTCTCTCCCCAGTCCCTCCCCAGTGTCCCCTCTGCCACCTTCCTTAAACACCCCCCCTCCAACTTCCTTATTTTACTCCTACCCCATGTTGTGAACATGCAGCCCAAAGAGACCGACATCAGAGCACAGTCAGGTGTTCTAGGCTCTATTCTCAACTCCACCAGGCCTGCCTCTGAGAAAACAAACTACTTTCTGACACACTGCATCTTGGCATCTGTAAATTAAAAAAAAAAAAAAAAAATGGCCTGAATGCTGAATACTGGTGAGGAGCCAGCGGTGAAGAAAGAGTGGCAGGTCGTGGATAATGAAGGCTATCTGCATGCCCTAAGCCAACAGAGTTCCTCTCCATAAGCCACAGTTGTTCTTATGTGAACTAAGGAAAGTCCTCTGGTGGTACGTCTCCTTATTGGAACACATTTTTCCTTACGCGTACTGCCCGACTTTATTACCTTCCTTCTAACGATCTTGTCTTACCCCTGGAGACGTTCGTCTTTCCCAAACTTCAACTCCATGTCTTGGCCAGCTTCTTGATTTAGGTCAACACCTTGAGATCTTAGCAAAGTATTTTTAAGTTTTGGGTCCATGTTTCCCAAAAGTTTTCTTGGTCTTCTGTTTTTTCAAGAGCTTCAGCTTGAGGGGATGGCTCACTTTATACAACAGATAGGCTGTCGGGGAAGGACAGTACATTTTTTTGGTGACTAGAATTCCATTTTAAACACATAAGAGGAGCTCACTATATCTACAATCTCTTTGATGAATTATTTTGTAAAGCAAAAGTCCAACAGGGACGCCTGGGTGGCTCAGTTGGTTAAGCAGCTGCCTTCGGCTCAGGTCATGATCCCAGCGTCCTGGGATCGAGTCCCACATCGGGCTCCCTGCTCCGCAGGGAGCCTGCTTCTTCCTCTGACTCTGCGTTCCACTCTGTCTGCCTGTGTTCGCTCTCGCTTGCTCTCTCTCTGACAAATAAATAAATAAAATCTTAAAAAAAAAAAAAAGTCCAACACATTTCTATGTGAAGAGTCAATTTTCTTAAGACAAATCACACCTCAATAACCTATCTCTTCTTGCCTCTTGCCAAGGGGCCTCTGAGACTACGCAAGATCAACCCTAGTTGAACTCAGTGATGATTAGTTCTCTGGGTGTTTGACTCCTGCCTGCCTAACTATTCTGGGTAGACTCTGTTCATCCCATTCCCTCTCACTTAAACAAACAGAATATGTTGCTGTATGTACTGTCAGAAGCCTGGCCCCAACCGCTGCCACAGGTCACATCCGTGACTGCTGCTGCGAAGGCAGACAGGCCCTCCTCAGCCTCGCAGCCTGCAGCTGCTCAGCTGGTCCAGCTGGGTCCTAGGGCCCAGCTTCCTGTGCAGACCCTCATGGCTGCCACAGCCCTTCTGAGCCCCGACGTTCAGCTCAAACTGATAGGAGGTCTCAGCACCTCTCAGAAATCCAACGTTCTGCATCTCCCATCACTGCATTTTAGAAATCAGGGCTGCAGTGCACGATTCAGCAGTGTGGTTTCTTTGCGTGGTTCAGAGTTTCTGTGGATCGCCATCTGTGTTCACACAGTAAACAGAACGAGAACACTTGTCCGCACCGTAAGCAGCATCCCTCAGGCCAGCACGGTAAAAAGGCACAGTCCACATGGCCAAAGCTGTTAGCCGGGCTAAGCCTGCACTCCAGAAAGCAGCACTCTCATCAAGAGGGTGGAAAGGCCCCCCAAACTCAGAAGCCTGAGAGGGACAGGACAAAGGATGGCCTACATTGGCACCTTGGGGCGAGTTAAAAAACCTAGCAGGGGGAGCGGGGAGAGCTGTAAGGCATCATCGTCTGTGGAAGCCACAGAAGTCCATTACCCCCGTCCCAGCCCCCACGACTCCTAAAGAATCTAATTTCCTGGCATTACATGTGCGAGGACTCCTTCACAACTGTAGAAACACATTTACTGTATGTGCCTTTTTCATTGGTTTGTCTGACAGGTAGAATGATGGTCTTCCACATCCTAGTCCCTGGTACCTGTGAATACATTACCTTCCATGGCAAAAGAGCTGTAAGTAAGGGCCTTGAGACACAATCCTGGATTATCCGGGTGGGCCCGATGTATTAATGTTAGTCCTTACGGAGGGAGAGTCTTTCCCAACTTCAATCAGAGGGAGATATGAAGTACAGAACAGCAGTAACAACCATGTTGCTGGTTTTGAAGGGACCACCAGCCAAGGACTGTGGACAGCCCCTAGAAGCTGGAAAAGGCAAGGACCCAGACCCTCCGGGAAAGGAAGGCAGCTCTCTGGAAACTCCTGGATTCTAGCCCTGTGTGCCCCATTTTGGATTTCGACCCTCCAGAACTGTAAGATCATAAACATGTATTGTTTACGCCTCCACGTCTGTGGTACCTTGTCTGCTGCTGTAGGAAACCAATACAGTCTAGAAGAGCAGTTTGTTAAATTTGTTGCTATAGTTTAACTTACTTGAATGCTTTAAGAGCTCTCATCAACATCTCCCTCTCCCAGAGGTTTTCTGGAAACAAATGACTCCTTTGCCTTTTAATTTTTTTTTTCCCCCTCCGGTTGCATGTAGGCTGAGTCTTATTCAGGCTTCTGTCACTGAGAGGCTCTGACAATATTATCTCAGCATATAGCTCCAGACAAGAACATTCCCCACAGGATGCTACATTTTCTCCTGCGGCAAGGCGGGCAGGGTGGAGGGCCTTGTGCGGGGGCGGCGAATGCATTAGCCAAAGACACGCTCCAGGGAAGAAGAGTGAAAAGAAGATGTTTTGACCAGCGTGACTGGAGCACTTCATCGCTGGAGTTGTTCCCTTGGGTCTAAATTGCCGCTGACTGGGCAGTTTTCCTTCTAAAAGCTTTGGGATGACCGAGTGTGCTGCCCCGGGAAGAAGACAATAGCTGGGAAAGACGCCGTGATCCCACCCCCACCACTACACTCCCCAGTGACAGGAAAGTTAAGAAAACAACCAAATGTGTGCCTCGGAAAAATGCCTAGTCAGGTAGTTGTTTCACCCCTGCCTGTTGAACATTTGGGTCGCCCGATGCAAGTGTTAAAGCTGTGTTCAAACCAGAAAAAATAAAAATAATAAGCTGTCAGAATAATTACTAAGAACATGCAAGGATTATACAAAGTAAACTGCAGCCTGCAAAAAAGAGAATTGCATGTTAGCTAATTGTTAATTTTAGCAATCGCAGTGGCTAATTACCACGGCACACATTGACTATTAGCTTGATGCCCCGGCACCTGCTTTCTCCAATGAACAGATTTCTTCATCGCTAGCACAGGAGCAAAATGTGTAATTATTGGCCATCATTGGGGCGATTTTTCAGTGATTCTTTTGTGCGATGTGAATAAAGCATAATGACATATTTTATTAGAGGGCAAATAGCTGTTTGTTAATGGAAATGATTTGAAATCCAAAAAACGAGAAGCTAGGAGCATGTTTTCGGTATCAGCGTGAATTCAAATGTATTTTCTTTTAACTCTTTATAAAAGGAGCATAGAAATCAAATCTAAACTGAGTATAATATATTTAATGATATGTACAAACACAGCATTGATTAATTACCTCAAATGCTTTCAGTGGTACACCATTTATTTTGTTTCAGTCGTGTATTAAATTTTAGTATTTCATATTTAAATTCTTATTTTTTGGTCCGAGAGTCTTGGTGAAGCTGGCCTGCGTCACACCTCATTTCCTGGAGAACTCTCTTTTTATTGGTATACGTGGCACTTGCAAAGAGTGCTCAAAAAAATCTAGGCTTCGTTGCTTTGAGAGCTGGGCACACCAGTGTCTCCCTGATGAGCATGAATTAGGTTATCAACACCCAACTGTCAGCCTCCGGCTGGATTGTACATTGTAAATACGTTGCCCTGAAGACAAGACTGGAACTCTTTCAGACTTGGAAATGACATACTTTCCCTTTCATGGCACAATTAATAGATCTACTCCAGGAGCCTATCAAAGAATAAAAGCAATGTCTGTCTTCCTCTACGACATATGAATGATCATATATGGGTAGGGGTGTGTGTGTGTGTGTGTTTACTGGAAAACATTACTTCTACTGGCAATGATGCAACCCAAGAAATAGGGTCTTTTCTTTCTACTTTCTTTGTGACAAAGTTCTCAAACCTCTCTCTGCCTCCATTCCCCCCCCCCACAGGCACCCTACAAACCAACACAATCTTTGTATTTTTGTAATGGGTTAAAAGTTCTAAATATGGTACTATGGAGCTTGAGTCTAAAGTTCCCTGGAACTCTTAAATGAAAAAACAGCATTTATTTGAGAATGGATCCATGAAGAATGAATATTCACATAATCCCCATATCCCTGTCGTCTTGGTGAAGCTCAGGGGGGAAAAAGCAAGTTTGAAGAGAGCATTTCATTCCACCACGTGTTTACACCTTATTTGTCTTTCTAACTCTGAACACTCTGTGCTGAATTCTTCCTAAACCATGACATGGGAAAATGTGCCTCTTGTTCTCAACAGGAAAGATGAAAGGGCCGCGCTGGGGCTCTGTGTTTGTCGAGGTTTCGTCACTCCGTCCCACTCTTCGACTCAGTTATGAAAGTTGTGTATTTGCAGAGGTCACTGGAAGGCAGCACACCTCTGTTTTCCTGAGCGAGGAGAACTTGCCCCTCATCGCCAGGCTTATTGTTTTATTACCACTGTTTACCAACAGGGAGAAACCCCCTTGAATGGGCACTTCCTTTCTTACCACAGGCTTCCCCACTATTTTAAGATGTAGATAAGTTCAGCATTCAGGTTCACTGTTTGACCCATTAAACTGGTATTGAGGTATAATTTGTGTGTTTTCCCAGTACCGTTGCACATAGAATGGGGTTCATTTCCACACGTTTGAATAAATTTATCCAGTTCAGTGAACCTGTTGTGAAGCTCAGCAGAACTCAGTAGGTGGCTTTAAAGTCCTGTAATTAGCCTATTACAGAAAATCTGTACTTTGGATTTTTGCACATTGGTTAATAAGCATAACATGCTTCATATATAAATAACATTACCTTAAATGATGCAGTATAAAGGAATTAAAGGCCAATGGAGTTAAACAAAATACTTGAAAGAGACCTCAAATTAGCATGTTTAATTCCAACTCACTGCACAGGAAAAGCCTCTAGCTCTTACTGTACTGGGTCCACACGAGCTTAGAGTAACACTCAGGGCGCCCAAGGTGCCCGGCTCTCCAGTCACACATCCTACCTTCCTCTCGTCAACTCTGGGAAGCTTGGGCTAAGTTTACCTTTACCTCATTTCCTTTCATTTTTGATAACGGACAAGGAGACGAGGTGAAGGGGGAAGAAAAAGAGACCAGCCCAGGTCTGACTTCCTGGGATGGTATTTGCATGGTCACTTCCTCCTTGATTCCGCAGAGGAGAGTGGGCCTGGCTCTGCCTCCCTCTCGGCTCTTTTCTCTCGCGTCTGTTTGACAACCTCTTCAGGGCGGAGTACGGTGCGAATGTCACATAGACCTGAGCTTACCGTCAGAGTGTTCGTCTATTAGAAACTGCCCCCCTTGAAGGGCTCTGCGCCATATTGCTTGACTCTGGCCTATTTGACAATGCTTTTTCACCTGTCTGGGGAGTGAAGTTATATTTCCACACATAGGGTAACAGTAAAGGAACCCCATTTCTATGAATTTAAGAGCAAGTGCACACGTAGATGGAGTCGCACTCCAGCTGTGTAACCAGTCATTGAAAAAACGTTGAATGTAAGCTCCATGAAGCCAGGAGCCCCGATGGCTCGTTCCCGTTTCAGTTCCCCTCACTCAGCACGAGTGCATTCATTCATTTATTCATCAGCTATTTCCTTAGTACCTTTTGCATGCCAGGCACCACAATAGGTTTTGAAGATACAGTGGTAAATAAAAGAAAGCCCAAATAAAAGAAACTGGACAGTTGGCCAAAAATCAAACCTGTGAAATGAACTTATCAAATAATCCATTTATTGAGTCACTGATTTGTCAAATTTACCAAGTATGTGTTTCTTTTAACTGTGCAATTTACAACGGTTTGTTAATAGGGTCCTCGTTGATCAATTTCCTTTGGCTTTTTTATAGCAGCATACTGAGACATTATAGTTTGTCAAAAGCTAAAGGTAGTTTACTTCTTTTATAGATATGTTTTAAATCCGTAAAATATTTCATATTCTGCCCAAAACTTTAGTTATTTTCCTTGGAAATGTTCAGCTTTCTACAGATCTCTTTTTTCAAGTGATTTACAGTTTTGCAACTAGTTAACATCCATAGGATTTTTTTAAAAAATATATTTATTTGAGAGAGAGAGAGAGAGAGATCACAAGTAGGCAAAGAGGCAGGCAGAGAAGGGGAGGAAAGCAGGCTCCCTGCTGAGCAGAGAGCCCGAGGTGGGGCTCTATCCCAGGACCCTGAGATCATGACCTGGGCCGAAGGCAGAGGCTTACCCCACTGAGCCACCCAGGTGCCCCACTTTTGGTCTATTTTCTAAGAGAAATATTGTCCTCAGTCTATAACATTGTTACTTCATTATTTCCTAGTTCATTTTCTTTTGTAGCTGTTAGCATTTTTAGAATTTTTAACCTACCTTTTAAATCCTTTTTTGCAAATTTAGTTTTCTGATAATATATAAATCAGATTTGAAACTTTATCATTCAGTTAATTATGCCAGTCCCTTCTGAGCCTCCTCACTTCCCTTATGGGTCTTTGAACATGTTTGCCCTCTCATTTCAAATCCTCTACCCACATACAACCAGGTAAAAAGAGCTCAGTTTCTCCTTGCTATGAAATAAAAATTGAGCATTTCCCCTGCACTTACTTGTGGTTTCTGTAATTTTCTAATTTTTTTTCAAATTATAAACATAATTAGTGTTCTTTCTACAATTGCTTGATGGGATAGTGGACTTAATTTTTGTTTCTAGCAATTTTTAAATTTCCACGTTACACATGGGATGAGATTGTTTCAGTTGATGTAGTTTCTCCCCGTCTTTCTTCATGTCATTTAGAATTTCTTTATAAGCATTATTTCCATCTTTTACCAATGCCTCTAATGGCTTATCATCCTTGATTTTCTATGACTAGCGATTAATGTCTAAAATCTCAGCATGTCATGTTGACTTAGCTGCTCCGAATCCTTCTTTAGCAATTTCGTACTTGAAGGAATGAATGTTGTAATCGGGGTACTAATCTTAACTAAAGTTGCATTACTGATTATTAAAGACCTTTTTCTGGATATTAAATATATACTCTAAGGGTGGCTCAGTCGTTAGGCGTCTGCTTTGGCTCAGGTCATGATCCCGGAGTCCCCAGATCAAGTCCCACATCAGGCTCCCTGCTCAACGGGGAGTCTGCTTCTCTCTCTAATCCTCACCCAACATTTGCTCTCTCTCTCTCAAATAAATAAATAAATAAATAAAATCTTTAAAAAATAATAATCAAGATAATCATTGTGTTTTAAAAACATATGTGTATATATACTGTAAAAGGTTAAGCCATACTGTGTTCTTTAACTGTTATCAATTGGACATTCCTTAAAATGTTATTTTGAGGACAAAATTAAAGCTTCATAGAAATCATCCAAAGCTGTTAAAACATTCTATCTAATACAGCTTGCTGTATAATTTAAAAACAGAAAAATAATCCACTCTTTTAACTGGTACATTGCTAAATGTGGCAAAGTGTCATTCAGAAAACTGAATTTCAGGAAATTATTTTTATAAGTGACTCAGTGCTAAAACAAAAACAAAAAACCCAAAACACAGTTCCTGCTTTCATGGAGCGCGCAAGTGAGGGCGATAGGCATTAATCCAGGAAATCCATTTTGTAGGTTAATGATGCCATGAGGGTGTTTCTGGGGGAACTGAATTCATTAGGGAGGCCAGTGTTGAAGAGTAAAGTTAACTAAGTGAAGGTAGGGGATAGTGGCCTTCCAGAAAGTGAGAAAAGTCTGTGCATGGCCCAGGGCCTAAGCGGATACACCAGGCCTCTACAACTGTTGAATGAATGAATGATCTGTTGTAAGAGCCTTTAGATACTCTGAGCTCCCTCTCAAAAGATGGCCCTCCTTCAAGCCTAGGGGTCCTTCTACCTGCCTTTCTCAGAGTGTGCCTGGAAGGCCTGTTCAGCTAAGACCAGTAGGGAGCACAGCATCCTCTCACATACATACAGAGAAAGCTTTGCCCCTCATTCCACCTTCAGTCCTGTCTTTTCCCTAGAAGCAGGTGTTGAAGGAGTATAGGCAGCTTTTAGGCATTAGCTGCAGACATTGTCAGCCATCACCAGGTCTCCAAAGATGAACATTCCTGGGTGAGCTTCGTCCTAAATAACCTCCTAGGATGTCAGCTCTCTGAGCCCTTGCCTAACTCCAGGCTTGTTTTCTCAGAGCTTATTTCTCTGATCAGGGACATGAGAATCTCTTTGGGTGTTGTCTAAAATACAGAGTCCAGAAACTGACCCCAAAACTACAGCATCAGAAGTTTAGGAGAGGAGATCCAGGTATATCCAGGTATATGCGTTTTATTTATTTAATTAATTAACTAATTAATTAATTTAGTAAACTCAGCTTCCAACATGGGGCTTGAACTCATGACTCCAAGATCAAGAGTCACATGCTGGTCTAGCTGAACCAGCGAGATGCCCTTGGGTATACGCATTTTAACAACTCCTCTCCTTCCATTATTTTACAGCCTGAATTTGAGAACTCCTAATACAAATGCCAAGTAGATAAAACTTGAAGAGAATATGGTGGTGGGTTTATCAGATGGGGTTTTACCTGCTTCTTTAAGTAAATTGTCTGTCTTACTCTCTCCCATATATCGGAACATGTATGGTGAGAAATATCACTGTTCTTTCTCTCCTAACACAAGGTGGAAGGCTTCTCCCAGAGCTGGGTTCCAGATTCCACGTATCAGCATGGATTCACCTCGCACACTCTGGGGCTTGGGGTGTTTGGGGCTCCGGGTCCAGAGCCACAACTCCCAGGTGGGCTGGGGCATCCTTTCTTTGACCCCTCAGTCCACCTCCCTGGCATAAGCCCATTTTGTTGCTTAGCCGGTGGGAGCGCCCTCCTTCAGAAGTGAAGAGAAACATTTGTGCCTTTAGTCAGGCTCTTTTCCTTCCTATCACTGCTCTCCCACACAATCCACACTACATAAAATTAGGTAGAAACGTGATCTCAGTCAGTTAGTTCTGGTTGAAAACGGTGGGTTTTGTGGACACCTGTGCATCATGGCCCACAGCCCCTTGAGTTTGGTTTGCTTCTTGGTAAGCAGCTCCCATAAAGGGTTTTGACCACTTTGGTGCCATGGGAAGTTCACCAAGGAAACTGTGAAGCTAGAAAAAAGGAATAGGATTAAGAGCTCAGCTTGTGGATCTAAACACTCCTGAATCCTCATTTCGCTTTTTCCCAGTACTGTAATGTAATTTGGGAAAAAAAACCCTAACATTCTAAGGGGGCAGATCCCTCAGCTCAGTACCTTCCCAGTCATGTGTGGGTAATAATGGTTTCCCCCTCGTGTGGTGTTGTAAGGATCCAGCAAGACGATGTTTGCAAAATCTTTGGCACGGTTCCCGACACAGAACTCTCGAAAAAACTGTTAGTTACCTTTTATTGTGTGAGGTTTTTAAAATGTATTTTTAAAAATGTTTTAATTTTTAAATTAACATATAATGTATTATTAGCCCAGGGGTATAGGTCTGTGAATCACCAGGTTTACACTTCACAGCAGTCACCATAGCACATACCTTCCCCAATGTCCGTAACCCAACCACCCTCTCCTGACCCCCAAAATGTATGTTTAATAAAGTTTTTCTGCCAGATAAGAGAAAGGCAAATAAACATGCCTGCAAGAAGCTGTGCTCTGTTGGAGCTGATCTACCTTTAACGAGACATGAGATGAAGTAAGAAATCTCATGATGGCATCCCGTATTGCTCACCAACTCTTTCGCCATGGGAGGAAGGGCACCGTTGGAACCTGCCCAGTTCTCCAGGCACAACAATGAGGCATAGCGAAAGCACAATGAACTTCATGTGAACTTTTACATTTTGAGACTCTGAACAAATGTGAAACATCAAGCTCAATACATAAGTATCAAGAAAGAACTGGGAGGGGGGGTGTTAAATTTATACTGCGGTTACTCAATAGAAAGGAATTTTTTTTTAAATGTTTAAAATGTTGAAGGAAGGGAAAATGATTTCAAAGTCTACGACACTGACCCAAGTGGAGAGACCACCTGACAAGTCTCCGCTGCATGTGTTCACAGCCTTCATTATTTTTTTGTTTTTAAAGATTCTATTTTATTTGACAGACAGAGATCACAAGTAGGCAGAGAGGCAGGCAGAGAGAGAGGAGGAAGCAGGCTCTCCACCGAGGAGAGAGTCCGACGCGGTGCTCGATCCCAGGACCCTGGGATCATGACCTGAGCCGAAGGCAGAGGCTTTAACCCACTGAGCCACCCAGGCGCCCCCACAGCCTTCATTTTTAATATGTCCCAAAAGCTTGTCGTATCTTTCCAGGAGTCCTATACCAGGGAGATGTCCGGAATGCCATAAATAA
>NC_139025.1:60802991-60958702 GCF_964662115.1 Mustela nivalis | reverse complement strand
GGTAGCAAAAGCTCCCACCTGATTTGCAAACTAGTTTGCCTCTGATTCAGACAGAACAAAGGCACCAGAAATTGCTGTCTGGAAACTTATAAGAGTATCAGGAAAGCTCAGTGCTGTGTTTCAAAGAATAGATAAGGTCATTCCTGGAATGTTTACATTTCTTTGGTTGTTTTTAACTCTTTGCCGTATATAATTGTGGATCCCTGAGCAGAGTCTTGCTGGTAAAAGCTGTTCAGTCAAGAAATATTTATCGAATGCTTACAATGTGTAAGGCACTGGAACTGGTTTAGGCATGGATCCTAATTCCAGGAAGTCTACAGCCGAGCAGGGATGATAAAACACGTAAATTACCGCGAGGTAGAAAGATAAATTGCTCTCATGGTTCTGAAGAGGAAGGGCTTCCTTCTAAGGAGGACAGCAGAGAAAGCTTCATAGAGGAGAGCATGTTTGACCTAGGCCTTGAAAGAGGAGAGGGAATTGGACAACCAGAAGTGGGAGTGGGGGAGAATATCCCGAAGGAAGAGGCTCTTCCCCAGGGAAGACGGGATATAAGAGAGCAAGAATAGATACGGGAAATGGGCAGCCATCCAAGGTGAGCCCTCTGCATTGACGTCGCCCAAGGAAACTCTAGGAGTTCCCTTGGAACTTCCTTGGGTAACAGGAAAAGAAAGGTTCTTTCTTGGTGTGGACACTCAAAACAGGGAGTAGCCCCTCTATTTCACTTTGGGAAGAGAAAGATTGCACCTTGGTAAATGTCCCAGGTGAAAATATTGTTATTCTATGTTATGGCAGAGATATAATAAAACGTCCAATGGTGCTGAGACTAACAGTTCAATATATGGCAGATTTTCACTATATGTGTCAACTTTTTAAATTTTTTTTACCTCTGGGGAAATAGTGAAGATTTGTTAGAGGATCATAATGACATGAAATATCTTATGAAAAGAATTATCCAGGTGATCACCATGGCCAGGGCATTATTCTTTAATAACAGCAATAAGAAAACACAGATGACACTTTGTCTCTCTGTTTTAACATACCATTGCCTTTATTCACGTAGTTATATATATGACACTTGCATATAGCCCACAAAGATGTGAATTAAACTTTACCCTTAGTCTGCTACATTCTTCTTCTTTGGAAAACTTCAAGACGGAGCCCCTGGGTGGCTCAGATGGCTAAGCATCTGCCTGTGGCTCAGGTCATGGTCCCAGGGTCCTGGGATTGAGTCCCACATTGGGTTCCCTCCTCAGCGGGGAGCCTGCTTCTCGCTCTCCCTCTGCTGCTCCCCTTGTTTGTACACTCTCGCTCTTGCTCTCTCTGTCAAATAAATAAGATCTTTTTTTAAAAAAAGAAGTTTCAAAAGGAACATTTCAAGAAAGGAATAATTAGAAAAATATTATAACTCACATTCTTTCATTTCATATGTATAATTTTTAAAATTAGATTTTTCCTTGTAGGCAGCTAGTTGGGTTTACTATAAATCATTTAAAATGTTAAAACTATGATCATGACTTGTTATTTGCCCCAGGGGAGAAAAAAATCACAAGGAGTTAAAATAGGACAGAAATTGTACAATTCTCTCTGGCCGGTGGCTATGCAATTTGTTAAAGATCTTGAGCATGACCGTCAGGCAAAGACAGTAATATAATCACCCAGCACTCTCCCTAGGGCTTGTTGTGAAGGAGGATTGCTGACACAACTTGTCTGTAGAGTGATGGATTCGTAGCTGCTTACTGTATGAGAACGTCATTTTACCCAGAGAGGAACAATAACTAATCCAGCCTATTTCCAATTTTGTAGTATCACGGGTTGGCGCTAACAGATGAGTTATGTCATTTGATAATGGCTTGCCTTCATTATAGCATTGGCAGAAGAATTTTTGGCATCACTCAATGATAGAAAGAAAATTAGCTTGAATAAAAAGTTGTATGTGCTTAGGTCTTAGGTAAAATAAAAATTGGGGTAGACTGTCCCTTCATTTAGCTAAACAATAATTCAAAAATACAATTTTAAAGACAACTTCTCTTGAACTAGAAAAGTTGCCTAGGGAAAAATAAAACAAAATTCTTGAAATTTAAGATATTTTGTAGACTATGTATGATTGTCCAAACAAAGTGTGTGAAGCACTGGAATTAGAAGAAAGGACTTAAAAATGTGGAAGGAGAACATGTAAGAAATTGGTTAAAGTGATAGTATCTGGCACTTGGGTGGCTCAGTCAGCTAGGCATCTGCCTTGGGTTCAGGTCATAATCCCAGTATCTGGGATTGAGCCCCATGTCAGGCTCCTTGCTCAGCAGGGAGCCTGCTTCTCCCTCTCCCCCCTGCTCATTCTCTCTCTCTGTCTCAAATAAATAAAATCTTTTTTTAAAAAAAGTGATAGTATCTTGATGGTGGTTGGTGAGTGAAAGGAACTGTTTGAATCGTTAAACTTTACATGACTATATATTCTCTTGAATTTTTTTTAAGATTTTATTTATTTATTTGACAGAGATCACAAGCAGGCAGAGAGGCAGGCAGAGGGAGAGAGCGAAGCAGGCTCCCCGCTGAGTGGAGAGCCCGATGCGGGGCTCGATCCCAGGACCCTGGGATCATGACCTGAGCCAAAGGCAGAGGCTTTAACCCACTGAGCCACCCAGGTGCCCCATATTCTCTTTAATTTTTTTAAATTAAAAATAATTTCCAAGACATTAGTCAGGTGTTCTTGGTATTTGTAGATATATATATATATATATATATATATTTCGCTATGTGCTTGCCTCAAACCAGTTTTTTGAAATTGTTGGATGACAAGTGATAAGTGAATAAGACACAAGACTCTGTGAGAAGGCAGTTGGGGGGGCAGTAGGCTGAGGGGGATTAAAACAAAGTATTTCATTGCTCTGACTTTTACTCATCTCTCTTTTGTATTCTACATTCTGAACCTCATAGACTCTCTCTGCAGATTTCATAATTTCAGTTTTTACCCAACTCATCCACCTTATAATTATGAATATATGGACATAATTAACTGAATCACTTTGAGAGAGGAAAAAATACCCTACTTAAGGCTAATTAGATGAATCATGAATGCCTGAAAGAATGCATTTCAATAAGGTGAAAAACTTTGGATAAAAATTTAATGAAGTTTCCAATTGCATTTGACTGCAGAGAATATTGACAAACGTTCATTCCATGCAGATTATTAAATTGTATCGATTTAGGATCCCAAAGCCTAAATACCGCCATTGCCTCCAGAGGGGACCTGATTGCACTCACATGTCACATTCATAAAAAACATAGTGCACTAATTGGGAGTCTCCCGCCATCTGCACACTTGCTTCCAGGCGCACATAAAATGATCAATGGGAAAGCAGGGTCAATCCAGGCAGACTGCGAGTGAAATTAAAATAATAAAATGTCTAAACATTTAACTGCAAATAGGAAATCTTTATACCCACCCACACCCTATTCTGTAGCATAAAGCTAAGGCACAATTATTCATATACCTCAAGTAATTTGCAGGCTCCATACAAAATCTCATTTAAAATAAGAAATTGCTATTTCTGCACATTTATTCCACCAAATGCCAGCTAATTGCTGCAATGGCCATTATAAAGAATAATTTTCGCTTAGTGAAAAAAAAAAGGAATGAAGAGAACATTTTCTGGTTTTGTTCCACTGCGAAGGCTCTATTCAGTGAATACTGAATGCACAGCGTTTCACTGCTACATTTATTATGCTGAGAGGTCAAGTATTACACAGCATCTTGTATTACGCTTTGCATGCTAAGTATTTCACTTCACAAATTGACCCTCCGGTGTACTTGCTACATAATGCTTTAAAAACCCAGCTAAAACGCAGGACAATTAGCAATACTTTTACTCCCAGTTAACAATGGGAACACCAATGTAGGTGATTGCATTTACAGTAGCTTTCTTCACAAAACATTTTTGACACATTAAGGTACTTCGGAATTGTGCAGTACCAGTCCTCTCTTGTGAATGGCTTTCCAGCATTTGCAGAGAGAAACAGTTACTGTACGTTAGAGCTTAATTGAAAAGAATTCAACCACGGCCTATGAAGCACCAATTAGGGTGATATTATATCATAAAAAGCTGTAATATCCATGTTCAGACTTGCGCATGAGCCAATACAAAGTAGGACACAATTAAAAAGATATACAGTTTAAACTCTTGAAACTGTTAAATTTAATTAGGAGTTCAGTATGCGGGGAGGTGGGGGGGTGCTTTGTGGGATGGGGTGGCGGCGGGGGCTGGGGGGGTTTGCAGGGAAAAGGAAGTTCCCTGCAGGACTGGAGACCCCGGGCACTAGCTGTCCAGGACGGCCAGGTCAGTTGGTCCTTTCCATCTAAACAACCTCTAGTTAATGTAAGTGTGGGGTGTTTGCTTTGCCCCAGAGATGAGTTGCTGAGATGACATGAATATTCATGCTCAGTCAGGAGGTGCTGGCCTCCAGTATTTCTGGTGTGTCCGCTGGCCTCCAAGAGGGAGAGAAGGCAGAACCGGCTTGCTTGGACCATGGAAGGGGGAGTGTGCTCTGAGCGTGCTCTGGCCCACACAGATCAAACACAATTAAAAGAGAGTTAACTGCATTGCTTTTCATGAAGAAAGACACAGATAATTGTGAAATAAAATGGACGTGGCCAGATCAGCCTAAGTGTCTTGGCAGGCTTGGCTCTGAATGTAATATTTAAATACTGGAACCTGCATGAAATCCCACTTTGAGGTGACAGCCGGCAGGTAATTATCAGTAAAACAACATTATCAAAGTTCTCCTGCATAGCATGTTTGACTGACTGGAGTGCTTCTCCTTACAAATCCCGCTAATATCCATTTCAATCTGCTTTAATATGTTCACAAGTTGGGGCTTATTTTGAATTCCACTGGGTAAATGAGGACAGCACACTTGGAATTTGCAGACTATACACATTCCTTTCATTTGTGAAGGGTTTCCAGAGTAGTTTTTAAAGGAAACTACGATCATCCAGAATCCAGAAAAACTTTTTCACTATAACTAGAATGAAGATAGGAAGCAACTTATTTCTCCGCTGTATTTATTTCATCCGAAGCTATACAACAGGTCTATGAAAATCATCCTTATTTTGTTTGAAGAAGAAAAGATATTTTTAAATGTCTCAGGGTTTAAATAAATAAAAAATAAAATTCATCGGTGTTAATGCAGTTTTCTAAGGCACTCAAGTTATTGAAATTAAAAGTTAAAGTAATTTTTTTAAAAGTCTGTGTTTGAAAAATGCAGATGGAAAAGTTCTTGTCTCCGATTTGAGAAGGTCTCTCGCTCTTCAATCCACAAGTTTACTTCAGGTGTTTTTAAATTTCCACTTCTTTCCTGTCCAACCAAAAAGCAGGACTGAAGGGGCACTTTATTGATGAGATAAATTGGAATTTTGGATGCTCTAAAATCAGATATTCCATGTTCCTTCCTTCCTCAATGAGCTCTTCATGACCTTTAAAATTTCGTGAAACAGGGCACCTGGGTAGCTCAGTTGGTTAAGTGTCTGTCTTTGGCTCAGGTCGTGATCCCAGTGTCCTGGGACTGAGTCCCACATCTGGCTCTTTGTGCAGCAGGGAACCTGCTTCTACCCTACCTGCCACTTCCCCTGCTTATGCTTGTTCTCTCTCTCTCTCTCTCTCTAATAAATAAAATCTTTGAAAAAAGAAATAGTCAAACAGAAAGAAGTATCTCATTGAAGATCCAAAGGAGGCCCCACTCTCAAACCCACTGTGTATTCCAGATAATTCAGAAGACACAGTCATTACTTTAGACCAATATCTGATCTCACCTTGGTTTCCAATACATTGAATTAAATTAGAACATTAATAAAATAGTTACTGATAGCATGGAAATCTACACAGTTACATTAAATGTACAGGCTATGGGGATAAAAATACATTATATGTTTATAAAAAATTAAAAAAAAATAAATTGTACAGGCTATTTTGGGGGCACTTGGGTGGTGCAGTCATTTAAGCATCAGCTCTTGGTTTCAGCTCAGGTCATGGTCTTGAGGTCAAGCCCGGTGTTGGGCTTCAGGCTCTGTGCTCTATGCAGAGCCTGCTTAAGATTCTCTTTCCCTCTCCTCTACCCCTCCTATCTCGAATAAGTAAATCTTTTAAAAATTATATAGGCTGTTTTTGTTTTATTGGTTGCATGTGTAACAAGAGGCATAGTTTTACTAGGAGATTCTGCCTTTGAAAACTAGGCCAGTTAACAGATCGCAAGGTGGTAGTGGTAAGAAGATGTTTTCTCTTTTAATGAAAGTGAAGCCAAAATGACGAATGCAATTACCATTAGAGGTATTTTAAGGGACATGAATGCAAAGGAGTTTAGATAATGCTGAAACAATTGCATAAGAATTAGATACTGAACAATCTGGATTCTAGACTTTTCTGTCCAATCTTTTTTGTGTGTTAGAAACTCCTTCTCAAATGAACAAGATGGAACAGGTTTAGTTAGAGGGTTTTATTGACCATTCATTATCTTGTTGTATTAAGATTCTTCTGTAGAGACAAGATTTTGCAAACGTTTCCCTAAATTCATTTTCTGACTAATGGTATTTCTGAAATTCTAACTCTATGAGGGGGCTGAGAGAATTAATTATCCCATGTGGTCTGGAACAGAGTGGAAAATAAAAACCTATTTTTATTCTTTTCTGCAGAAAGAAAAATGTCTCTTCTTCCACAAACCAGTTTTATCAAAAAGATACCAAAGGGCTTAGGCATCAATACCTCACTTTTCCTTCCTTCATAGTGTATCTAGACCTCACTGTACCCTACTACTCGAGAACTAATCAGATTTTCATTTTCTGCAGTCAGGGGTCCCACCTTCCTACACAACCCTGGACAAGTAGGAAATGTACATGGGCGAAGTGGACTGGGTATAAGGGAACAAAGTTGGGGCGGGGGCCCTGGGGAACTAGAAAATGCCAGAAATGCCATTACTCAGCTCTGGAGATTTGGGTCATGCAGAAGTATAATCTTACAGTGGCAAGATCTTCCAGTTTTCCCACGAGAGGTAGTGTGTGTGTGTTTGTGTGTGTGTTTCTCTGATTTTAAAACATTGTGATCAAAGTAAACCTAGGCCTAGGTTTGGAGCAATGGGCCATTGGTTTGCAATCACTGATGTAGCTCATCATCTTCAAATGTGTTCTAAGTTTCCTTCCTTATAGTAATGGACTATCATCTTATCATTGTGAGATGGTTTGCATTTTTATAGGCATTAAACTTTTAACCACAGTATTTAGCAAGCAAGTCAGATATTTCTTCTGGTACATGTATCTTCTCAAACACCTGAAGCTAAACCCTATGGCCAGAAAGCCTCATCTCAAGACTTGGAAGCAGCTTCAGTCTCGTTGCTATTTGCTAGTGGTTTTAATTATATTGACTAACATGTATCGATCTGTAACAGGGTTCCAAGTTATTTTAGAAATGTGTTTGTACATGTGTTAGCTGATCCAAGCCTCCCAACGGTCTCATAAGTTAGAACAAGCTAGGTAATGTGCAGTAACAACTCCACAGTTTCTGTGATTTAACATAACCAAACTTTATTTCTCACTGATTCTACTTGTCCAACATGGGTCATGAGGGTGACTCTGCTCACCATATTGTCACCTAGGAACCCAGGCTGAAGGAACTTTCATCTCAGTCAGTGCTTTTGCCGTCACCGAGATAGGAAAAGAAGATGGGGCACATCATATTCTGATTTTTAAAGGTTCTGTCCAGGAAACACAACTTTTCCTTGCACTTATTGGCCTTGAAGTTTACTTAAAGGGACAAATGCCTGAAAAACATAACTAAATTTTTTTTTATTTTAATTCCAGTATAGTTAACATACAGTGTTATATAGGTTTCAGGTGTACAATATAGTTATTCAGCAATTCTACACATACTCAGTGCTCATCATGATAAGTGAAATCTTAATCTCCAGCACCTGTTTCACCCATCCCCCGCCCACCTCCCCTCTGGTAACCATCTGTTTGTTCTTGGTTTGCTTCTCTCTCTGACTGTCTCTTTCTCTCCTTTTTTTCCTTTGCTCATTTGTTTTGTTTCTCAATTTCCACATAGGACGAAAATTATATGATATTTGTCTTTCTCTGACTGATTCCTTTCACTTGGCATTATAGTCTCTCGATCCATCCATGTTGTTACAAATGGAAATATTTAATTCTTTTTATGACTGAGGACTATTCCAGTGTGTGTGTACCACATCTTCTTTAGCCATTCATCTACCGGGACCCGTGGGCTATTTCCATGATTTGGTTATTGTAAATAATGCTGCAATAAACATAGGGGTACACATACCTTTTTGAATTAGTGTTTTTGTATTCTTTGGATGAATCCCCAGCAGTGGACTTACTGGACCCTATGGCAGTTCTATTTTTTACTTTTTGAGGAAACTCCATACTGTTTTCCAGTGGCTGCATCCATTTGCATTCCCACCATCAATGCACAAGACAGCCCAGTCATATTTTATTTTATTTTATTTTTAAAGATTTTATTTATTTACTTGACAGAGAGAGATCACAAGTAGACAGAGAGGCAGGCAGAGAGAGAGAGGAGGAAGCAGGCTCCCTGCCAAGCAGAGATCCCGATGTGGGACTTGATCCCAGGACCCTGAGATCATGACCTGAGCCGAAGGCAGCGGCTTAACCCACTGAGCCACCCAGGCGCCCAGCCCAGTCATATTTTAAATGGAAGGAAGAGAAGAACAGCCAGGAATAACATACATTATCAAATGTCAGGAGCTCTCATAAAGGGCCTAAAAACAAAGTATTTGCATACGAATCGATAAATCAGTAGAACAGAACACAGAATCCAGAAATAGACCTTGATATATATGAGAATTTAATATATGATGGAGATGTTAGACCAATTCAGTGGGAGAAGGGCGGGTTATTTTCAGATGGCCTAGAAAATTATACAAAAATGATTTTAGATGGGTTAAAAGCTTAAACAAAACAAAAGAATAAAGATGTTTCAACAATGTCCATGTTTTGGGACATTTTCATAACTAAGATAGTAAACCTAGAAGCTGTAAAAGAAAAGATATACAATTTAAGGTATACTAAAATATGTATTTCAAATGATAACAAAAATGGGCAAATTAGAAATTTAGAAAAAAACTTGCAAAATGAAAAATATAATATCATTATACAATGAGCTCTTCAAACATAAAACTGAAAATAAAAAGAAAATAGCCGACTTGTGGAGGAGCAAAACCAGGTAGTGTACAGCTTTGTGAAAGATTGAAATCACCAGTAGTTAGGGAAATGAAAAATAAAGTAACAGCAAGGTTTAAACCCATTAGTCTGGCAAAAATAAGAAAGAATAATAACATACATTCTGATATGGATGCAGGGAGAAATGATGCTGTCATTATTCCTGATGGAAATGGGAATTGTTATAATACTTTTTTGGAAAATAATCTGATAACATTTATTAAAATTAAATAGCTACATCTTCTGACTCAGAATTCTCACTTCTGGAAAGCCCTCCTTTAAAAATGAGAGCCCTGGTATACAGGACAAATGTACAAGGAGTTAATCACCACATTGTTCAATGTAGCAGAAAACTGAAAACAAGGTAAGTCATGGTACATGGTATACCAGAGAAGTGGTAGGAAATGAAGTGGAGCTATGTCAGTTGACTTGGAGATAGTCTCCTGAGGTGCTTCCTAGTGAGAAAGACAAATGCAGGACAAGGATATATAGTATGATGTCGAAAGGGTATATAATATGATTTCTAAAAAATGGTGCCCAAAACCCACATATGGGACTATATATGCTTTTGTGTACATATATATGCCTACATAAGATTATATGAGCATGAATAAAAAATATGCAAAAATAGAACATCTGGTTGGCTACATCGTTAAGTAGCCAACTCTTGATTTGGGCTCAGGTCATGGTCTCAGGGTCCTAAGAGCCTAAGTCAGGCTCCTTACTCTGGGGGGGGGGTCTACCTGAGATTCTCCCTCTCCCTCTGCCCCTTTCCCTGCTCATACTCTCTTCACCCCCCAAAATGAATAAATCTTTAAAAAAGACAAAATAAAAATTTGCAAAAATACAAGCTAGTTTGATGACATGGGTTGGGGTGGGGGTTCAGGACAGCAGGAAAACAGAAGAGAAGGGAGGAGCTTTGCAAAAAGAAAAGAAAAAAAATTAGTCTGTACCCCCCCCCCAAAAACCAACATATATGCTATAATCCCATTTATTCATTAATACAAAGATTTTATACATAGTATATATGTGCAAACAATTTCTGAATATAATAAAAAGATATAAAAACAAACAAAACATTTCAACAGAATTGCATTTGACTATGATTGAGGCTGTAGATTGAGGAAAGTCAGTCACTTATCCCATCAAACACTAGAAAGAACTTAAGCTGTACCATCCGATGGCCGGTGCTTCCCCGACGTAGACGGCATCCAGGCAGGCAGGCAAAGCTCCTCAGTGTTCTCAAAAGGAGGCTTTTTGGCTGTGTGCTTGTTGGATCTCCAAAGTATATGGATTTGCCATCAATCATCCTATCCCTACTCTTCGGGTTTTTTCAAGAGAAAATAACCTCAAACTCTGCTATCTATATGGGCTACTATCCATATTCCAACTGCTTTGGTTTCCAAAGAGGAGAATGGATTCATTTTGGTTGCTGTTAGCTAATAATTTTAATAATGATGCTTTTAGGAGTGCCTGGATGGCTCAGTGGGTTTAGCCTCTGCCTTCAGGTCAGATCATGATCTCAGGGTCCTGGGATCGAGCCCTACATCGGGCTTTCTGCTCAGGAGGGAGCCTGCTTCCCCCCTCTCTCTGCCTACTTCTCTGCCTATTTGTGATCTCTGTCAAATAAATAAATAAAATCTTTTTTTTTTTAAATGATGCTTTTACTTGCATTTTCTTCTAATGGATAGGTCTGGTAAACTTATTTGGGCAGAAGTTTATAGTGGAGGGGTGTCTGGCTGGCTCAGCCGAAAGAGTTATGATTCTTGTTCTTAGGGTTATGGGTTCAAGGCCCATATTGGGTGTAGAGATTACTTAATAGTAAAGTCTTTTTTTTTTTTTTTTAAGTCTGTAATGGGAATTAGTGTACATTTTGACCGAACCTTCTAAAGGAACAAAACTTTGTGGTTTCACAACAAAGTAGACTCAAAGAAGCTGTTGAACGTGGTTGCAGCCTGGAAGTTTTAATGATTAAATGATTTCTTTGGCCATTAAGGAATTTTTTTTCTTTAATCACGGACATTGTTACCTCTGCCAACCTCTAGTCAACCCCACTGTAAGCAGAGAGATCTTAACCAAAGAAGAAAACGATTTTCAAAAATTTGAAACATCCATTCTTGGTGCCGATATTTAGGGGTCTCCCAAGGCTGCCCAGCATTCCAAAATAGTGGAGAAGCCAGGAAAGGAGCTCACGGATTTGGGATTTCCACCACTCAGCCTAAACTTTCACTGCCAAGTTGGTGAGACAGAGAACACATGATTGGGTCTAGTGTCAGCTCTCTGATGCCCTGCGCAATGACTTGACATAAGTCCTTTTCACCATCTAAAGCCTACTGTTCTCATGTCTTCTCTGACACATGTTCTCAGAGAACCCTGCTCTTTTACTTAATAGCACTCATAAAAATATGTGATTGTATGCTTATGTGTATGATTATGGGTTTAACTGCTCTCTCTTCCACTAAAACATCATTTCTATATGGATAGGAGCAATATACTATAACCTCAACACATAACGTAGTGGCTGACACACACTCAGATTCAATAAAAACTTATTAATTTAATGGATAAATGAGTAGATAACGTGAGAGAAAGGATCTCAGAGTATCCCACTGACTCTTGTATCAGATTCTCTAAATGCAAGAATACTTTTGATTTTTTAAATTAAGCCACAATTCTGTCACTTTGCCTACACATCATCTAGTAGATGAAATGCGTAAGAGAGGATAGGTCTGTTCTGTGTAGTTAATTTGCAAAAAACTAAACCTTTTAGTCATAATCCCATATCTCTATAGGGGTCTGTAAGATACCATTTCACCCACAGCTTTTAGGAGAACTATAGTTCATGTAAGATAGATACTTGTTATGGATTTTAAAATATTTTCGGTCTCCCTTGCTATTTTGTTCCCAGATCTTGGAATCCCAACAGTAATTAGAAAAATTACTAGAAGGAAGAAATTCACAGAAGTAAAAGGACTTAGAATTGTCTAGTCCACTGATTTTCAAACTCTATTTTAGCAGTAGAATCCTGTTTTTCAAAAAGAAATCTTATGCAGAAACTTGATATTTCTGTGTGTTAATTCATATCTATATACATAGGTATAGATTTGGGGAGGGAGGGAGGAAAAAAGGAAGGAAGGAAGCCGAAGAGAGAGAGGAAGACAGAAAAAACAGAAGGAAGAGAAAGAAAAAAAGAAAGAAGGGAGGGAAGGAAGCTATAGAGGAAGGAAGGAAGGAAGGAGGGAAAGGAAAGGAAGGAAAGAGGAAGAGAAGGAGTTGGGGGGAGGGAAAGAAAAGATCTGTCCTGATTGAAGTGAGAAAGGGAACTAGAGCCCTCCCCCAACCCCCAAGCTTGGCCTTGACCTCCACATTGGGCTCCTGCTCCATCACCCTCTCTGTCTCCTCCTGCCCTGTCTGGTCCATAATTCCCTCTAATATACCACTGAGACCAGTTTGATAGTCACCAGTTTGAATGAGTATCTCCTTCCAACAAAAAAGGAAACTAAGAGTTGATGACAGTCTTCAGTATTCCAAACCCTTCCCTCTAAAAGTAGACCCATTTTATTTTTATTAATAGATGATTCTGTACAGTCTTTGCCAAATAATTTTATATGAATCTAGATTATCGTTGCTCAGCATGTTCTTCTTATAGTTAAGCCACCATAATTTAGTTCTACCCAACAAAACAATTTTGAAAATACTAAAATTCTGAAAAGTATTCCTTTTTTTTGCAAATATAAAATTTACTTTAAAAAATTTTTTTAAAGATTTTATTTATTTATTTGACAGAGGGAGAGAGATCACAAGTAGGCAGAGAGAGGCAAAGAGAGGAAGGGAAGCAGGATCCCTGCCTAACAGAGAGCCCAATGTGGGGCTCGATCCCAGGACCCTGGGATCACGACCCGACCTGAGGGCAGAGGCTTTAACCCACTGAGCCACCCAGGTGCCCCTACTTAAAATATTTTTTAAATGACCTTTATAATCACAAATCTAATTTTGGTTGTATTTATTATGAAGACACAGAGGTGACCTAAAAGAACATATTATTGGGACTCCTGGGTGGCTTAGTTAGTTAAGCAACTGTCTTCGCCTCAGGTCATGATCCCAAGGTTCTGGGATGGAGTCCCACATCGGGCTCCCTGCTCTGTGAGGAGCTTGCTTCTCCCTCTGCCTGCCGTTCCCCCTGCTTGTGCTCTCTCTATATATATCTGACAAATAAATAAATAAAATCTGGGGAGAAAAAAAGAAGATATTATTTAACATCATGAAATGAAACAGAGTTACCCAAATGGAGAGGAAGTTGATGTGGTTCTTTCATATAAAGAAAAGCCGCGTCTGCGGAAGAGCAGACATGCGGTTATTGATCTGGAATTGGCACAATGACAAACTACTCTGCAAATCTTCCTCTTCCCAATTAAGGTGTCTCTCTTGAGCTGATTGAAAGCCGTTTGATAAGTATACTTTTTTCAAGATGGTGTGCTCAGTTGGGGGTCTTTTTATTAAACTGAAATTCCATCATTAGCTTTGCCTAGCACCAGCTGCTTTATAAATTCTGTGTTGATGTAGGCCTCCACTGGTATTCCAAATATTGCAGGTGAATCTCTGACTCCAAAATCCTCAATCATGCAGGATGAATAATTAACATCTGATAAATGCAGAATAGGAAGAACTCTCATTAGAAGACACAGTAGTGGGGTCATAATCCTATCTCAGCTTCTCAGAACACTGAAACAAATAGTTGTTCAAAAATTAAAAAAGCAATTCTAAATCTCCCTGCTTTCTAATTTTTCTCTATACCTGATCAGAAGTGGGAAAGTTAGGATACAAGATGACGTTCTTTTGTTTGGCAGCAAATTTAAAGACAGAATCCAAGATCCAGCACATTCTAATGTTTGTGTGGCTATTTTTTTTAAAAGATTTTATTTATTTTTTTGACAGAGACAGCGAGAGAGGGAACACAAGCAGGGAATGTGGGAGTGGGAGAAGCAAGCTTCCCCGCTGAGCAGAGAGCCCAATGTGGGGCTTGATCTTAGGATCCTAGGATCCCAGGATCATGACCTGAGCTGAAGGCAGATGCTTAACAACTGAGCCACCCAGGCGCCCCGACTTGGCTGTTCTAATTCTAGGTCAGTTCCCGGGAATATAGAGTTCATATCAACCATAATCATTCTCCCTCCTAAATAGTTTACAGTCTATCACTGCTTTAACACAAAAGAGAAACTTTCTTATTCTTGAATCTAATAATTTTTCTGTGAGATACATGGTAAAAACATAGCACTAAAGAGTAATAGGAAAGTTCCCTGTAATGTTGAATTTATAAAAATGTTTACTTTGTGTACTAGGTGTGCCAAGTAGAGCTTGTCCTAAATATAGTCTGTGTGATCAGGAGATAAGTTTTTAAACCTTGAATTTATGAAATAATACCATAAACTTGAATTTATGAAACTTGAATTTATAAAATAATACCATACATTACAATGAAATATGCCATAGGAGTTCAGTTGTTGACAGCAGACTGTTCTGGAGTTCAATTCCTGAGCCTCGCTGTCTTCATCTATAAAATGGGAATATTATTAGTGTGATTAGGCCCATGAGGTTACTTCAGGCACTAAGTGAGAGATGCCTGTATGGTACTTAGCATGGCGCAGTGTATTCATTTTCTATTGCTGCACAACAAATTACTGTGCACATAGTAGCTCAAAACTATACCCATTTATTATCTCACAGTTTCTTCAGGTCAGGGCCTGGCTTAGACGGCCCCTCTACTTACAGTGTTACAAAACTGCAATCAAGGTGTCATCTGGACTGTGCTCCCTCCTGGAGGCTCAAACGGGGAAGCAACCTCTTCCACGCTCACTCACGTTCTTGGCAGAATTCACTTCCTTGCTGCTCTAAGACCATGGATCCCAGCTTCTTCCTGGCTGTTGGCTGGAAGCTGCCCAAAGCCCCTCACCACGTGGGCTTCTCCAGCACGGCTGCTTTGCTTCATCAAGCAGGCAAAGTCCGTCTCGAGGTCGAATCTTCCAGCAACACAGTCTTTGTTATGTAACACAATCACAGGAGGGACACTGCGTCACCTCTACTATATTCTGCTATTAGAGGCAAGTCATACATATAGGTCCTTCCCACCCTCACGGGTGAACACCAGAAAGCAGGGCTCACTGGGGGCTACATGTGAGTCTGTTGCCACATACAACAAATGTCTGAATGCATACATGTATGAATGAGTAAATAAGTGAGAGGATGAATGGGTGAATGAGGACACCCAACTTAGGTATGAACGGAGTAAGCCGTGACCCTCTCAGATATCAGCAAACATAAGAAAAAGTTCTAAATCCAGGCTAAACAGGTAAACAATGGACTCTGCAGGTACCTGCTCTGTTGAAGTCCTAACACGAGTGCTCAACCTTTGTGAAAAAAATGTACTGAAGGGTTAGGGGGCCTGGGCTCTGAGGCCCAGAGAATGTCAGTGTAAGATCTTAAGGATGGTTGGGAATGGAATCCTAAGGGAAAATTAGGGGTTTTAATCCCACTTTAGGTGATAATTTTCTTATCGTTGGAGCAAGAGAAGAAATTAGAAGTGAAATGAAATGGTCAGACACAGTTACAAAAGATTTTTAACTTCTAAACAATAAAAATGACTAATGATAAAATTAAAAAAGGAAGACTATTCACCACAAAATGGAACATAGTTACCATCTGTAAACATATGAAAATTTATTCAGACGTATTTATGAATATTACCAACACCTCAGTGGGTAGATGGCTAAAGGACATAACCGTGTAATTCATGCACAAAAAATATAATTAATAAGTTAAATTTGAAAAACGTTTAAACTTAACATGGATGAGACAAAGACTTACAAACAAAAATATTTTAAAGACTTCATTTATTTATTTGAGAGAGAGAGAGAGAGTGAGTGAGTGTAGGCACAGGGAGAAGCAGAAGGAGAGGGAGAGGGAAAGAATTCCAAGCAGACTCCACGCTGAGCCTAGAGCCCAACACAGGGCTCCATCGCACGACCCTGAGATCCTGACTCCAGCCGAAACCAAGAGTCAGACCCTTAACCTACTGAGCCACCCAGGCACCCCACAGACAAAAATTTTTAAAGAACTAGTCCATAGTCCTTCCTCTACTAGCTGATTCCTCTGACACAAGAGAGTAAACTGTAAAATAAATTGCGTTAGTATTATTCACCATCAAATTACTCACCTGCCATAACCGGTTACTCCTCCTGGGCGGATGGATATTTGATGACAGTTAACTCTCAGTCAGTGGTGTGAGAGCTAGTGTGGATGACCAGATCATCAAAACACTTATTTTCATATTAGAATTGAAGCCATTTTAGGGGAGGGCGGGCTATTTAAATTTCTAATTTATTTCTACGACCCTCAGAGCTGAAACAGCAAAACAGCTACAGATCAGACTCAAGAACAAGAATATTAGTCAAAGGAACTAGGCACCTCGCGGACTGTCAATCTGCCCAAGAATGAAGCCAGTGCCTTTATTGTAATGACTGTTCCTAAGACCATACCTTGACTTCTGATGACCTCTTCCTTTGTTTCTTGTTCTCAGACATCACAGGGCAAAAACACCATTCCTGGACTTGGCACAGAAGCAGTGAGACAGGTAGGTTTTTCTACCTCTCCCTCTCCCACAGGCTTGTCTGGGTCCACAGGGGTTATTAGTTTTGATGCAGTGATGATAACCCATGTGTCCTCAGATCTTTCCAGGAGTTGGTTCTGGCATGTGTTTTGTCATGGCCCAGAATGGAAGGGCCCATGAATAAATGTAAGGAAGTGAGTAAACACTCACTAAATAGATGTTGTTGCCATTATTTAAAAAAAATAATGTAGGCTCCTAAGTATGAGCTGCTAAAAAACTGTTGTCATGTTATGTATGGATGGAAAAGCTATAAATGGGGGAAAAAAACCCCACAAATCTAAGCAGATTCTACTCTAAGATAGATTTGTAGGTACCTAAGTTCTTGTCCTAAGTTAAAGAAATTTAGGCTGAAAATATATATATATATTTGAGGGGGGTGTGGTTTATGCCAGAAAGATGCCTTGGGGCTTCAGTTATGGGCACATCCTTAAAGAGTCCTTAGCTATACACCAAAATAGTGGTAAAATAATGTCCATTTATATAATGTTTTATTGAGGACAATTTTACATAACATACAATTAACCATCTTTAAAGCGTACAGCTCAGTGGCATTTAGTGCATTCACGGTGTTGTACAACCACCGCATTTCTCTAGTCTCAAACCTCATCACCCTAGAATACCCTGTACCCTTTAAGTAATCATTCCTTTCCCTCCCCTCGTCTATTCCCTGGCAACTTCTAATCTGTTTCTATTGAAATAAAACATTTAAAACATGTAGATGACATTTTTTTTAATGGTTCTCTACTTGATTGATTTGTTGGTCGCTCTGTTACCTATTGGTCTAATTCCAGCTGGAGAGGCGGGCTATCCTTACGACCCTGGTTTGTTTGTTTGTTTGTTTTGCTTATTTCGCTGTCTGTCTCCCACCCACCAGCACCGAGTGTTTTCCAGGCAGGGTGGTGTTTGGGGTGGTGTTCGAGCTGCTCATCCGTGGGCCTGTGGCCCCTGGGACGAAGTCTGGCATCCAATGTGCTCCACTAGTTCACATTACCAAGAAGTTAATTAATCTGTCCAAGGACATATAGCTGGTAAGTGATGAATCACAATTTCAGCCTAAGTCTCTTGCACCGCCCACAAGGTAGCAGCGAATGGGGCCTGACTGGGAGACAAATTTAGATAGCAGTCATACTAGAGTTGATACTGAGGAAAGCTGACTATGTACCCAGGACTGTTACAAGCCCTTTTCAAGTCTTATATTGTTTAATGCCCCTAACAGCCATACAAGATAAGTAGTACTATTAGCCCGGAAATTCTGGAATGGGAAGTGGTGGTTCCTGAATCCAATTCAGGCATTATAGGCTTTGAGGAAGGATTTGGGTCTATGAGTAGCTTAGTCAAATACCAGAAGAGACCATCACTTTATCACTTTATTTTTTTTTATTTTTTTAAGAATTTTTTAATTTGATCGAGAGACACAGTGAGAGAGAATACAAGCAGGGGGAGTAGGAGAGGGAGAAGCAGGCTTCCTGCCAAGCAAGGAACCCGATGTGGGACTTGATCCCAGGACCCGAGTGGAAGGCAGATGCTTACCTACTGAGCCACCTATGCGCCCCTCATTATATCACTTTAATAAGAACTTCTGGGACTGGTTTTAGGGAAGAGGAACTAGGTGTGATGGCTGACATGGAGTCTGCTCTAGAGTTTGCCACACACTCACACGTACACGTACACACACATATTGTGTCTCGTGTGCGCTTGGTTATAATTCTTGTGGAAAATGCCATGTTTTAGGCTTTTATGCCCTGTGGGGTAGCACTGCGTTCTGCAGGTACAACCGTCTCTACTCTATATAAAGTCAAATCCTGCTGCCTCCGGCTCCCGCTCCACTGCGGGGCTCCACCACGCCTGCCCCGCTCTGCGAAACACTGCCTTCCGCACAGTCCCCAAGGCACCCACCCCTCTCCTGGACACCACCCCTGCAGATAGTGCTGGGTGCTCGCAACAAAACCCCAGAGCACCAAATGGGCCACAGCTGCTCCGGGGTCTGTGGCACTGTGGGCGAGGATACCTCTCCATTTTCTCTCTGCATCAGATGTTACCAAAGCAGGATTGGCAAGCTCTCCGAAGTCTTTGGAGGTTTTGGTAAAGTTGGTCTTCTGGTTTCTAGTCACGGTCCTCTCTCTCTTCTAGGACCCAGAATGAGTCCATGAAAATCTGGGCCTGGGGCCAATGGGACTGACCCTGGGGTACTTGAGCAACTACTCTGTTCCAGCAGTGAGGTTTGTAACTGAGCTGGGCTCGTCCCACTTGACCCTCCTCCTCTCATTCTCTCAGGCAAGGTCAGATGATTCCGACTTCTAACTGTGGGGACATTTGTAGTCTGGAGCTGGGATTCCATCTCATTTAGACTCAGGACCAAGTGTAGAAATAAGTGACAGAAAAACAATGTGAGACCCTGTAAGAAATGGAGCTCAGGACCTGGTGAACTCTTGATCTCAAAGACTTTTACCACTAACTTATATTCTGAGTTTCTGTGGGAAAGTTCTGTATTTTGTTAAGAGCTTTAGGGAGTTCTATAAAGGGAAGTAAAGAAAGTATGAGAAGTGCGATTTTAAAATCGAGTGACTTAATTTCTATCTGGCCCCGTCATTATAGGAATATTAGTGGGATTATGCTATACCACTTTTTTTTTTTTTAATTTATTTCAGAGAGAGAGTGCATGGGCAGGAGGGCATGGAGCAGACTCCCTGTTGAGCGCGGGGTTCCATGTGGGCTCGACAGAGTGGGGAGTGTTGGGGGGGGCTCCTCTGAGGGCTCAACACTGGGCTTGATCTCCTGATGGGGACATCATGACCTGAGCTGAAACCAAGAGCTGGACCTTTAACTGGCTGAGCCTCCCAGGCATCCCTGCTATACCACTTTAAAGCCTTGGCTGAAATGCATTTGTTAAGGAATCCAGCCATGCAGAACACATCAAGGGCTTCTTTGTGGGGTTCAGACAAAGTAGGATAAATTCTGATCCCTCAATGATACTCCTTGCATATAGGGGGACACAGAGCAATGCAAATGAGTATTCCAAATTTCTGGAGGCTAGACTTAGGGGTGATGGTTATGGTCACCTTTTTGCTTATCCACATTCTCTTATTTTCTGTAACACACATGTATTGGTTGTGTGGTTAAAAGGGAGGTAAAATGGAACAAGGATGGATACTCTTCAGTCAGAATTGACATCCTGTGCCCTGATGGCTCTGTCCTCCTGTGGCCTCCACCCCTCTCTTGGAGCAGAGGATGGAAGGTCTAAAAGGGAGTCAGAGGACCTCTGGGAAGATCTTTTTCTTTTGCTTCCTCTCCTTTATCACTGAGCAAATGGACTTGGGGCCTCATGAGAGCCTCCTCTGTGCATTGAACACTCCTAGCTATTATGTTAAGTAATAATAATAATAATAATAATAATAATAATAATAATAACAAATGTGTCTGAGGCTTTTACAAACTAAATAGGCTGGTCGTTGAATGAGCATTGACCCAAAATAGAACTAAAAGGCTCTAAACCAATGTTTCTCAGTGTGCCTTTCCATTACTCATTTTTCAGCATGATCTTAAATAAAATATTCTACTCTAAACATCCATTTTTAGACTCAAATCTTTGAGTAAGCTTTCTTCTAAAAATATATGGAATTGGATTAGCTTTTCGTGTCTTTTCTTTTTTCCAACCCAAGAGAACAATACTCTTACATATATAATTTCTTGTGAATTGAGTAGGAAGTAAGCATTTTTAGGATCTGAATTAAAGTATCTCTTTAATAACTGACTTTCTGTAATGCCTTTCTACCTGTTGGCGACCATTCTATTTATTTATTTATTTAGAGGATGATAGCATGAGTGTAATATGGGGGAAAGGCAGAGGGAGAGGGAGAGAGAGAAAATCCTAGACAGCCTCGATGCTCAGTGTAGAGCCCAACATGGAGCTCGATTTTATGACCCTGAGATCATGACCTGAGCCAAAACAGAGAGTCTGATGCTTAACCAACAGAGCCACCCAGGTGCCCCTTGGCCACCAGTTTTACCATCATTGTCATCACCCCTGCAAACATCTAGATTGAACTCAAAGTTTCCAAATCGTTCCTACACACAGTATCTCTCGTCATAGTTGCCCTATGATCTCGACTTTATTGAGACCAATACTGATGCTTCTGGAGGCTGAATGACTTTCCTAGGATCTCACAGCTAAGTCAGGTACAGAGCCAGGCCTCAATCCCAGATCTTCCAGCTCCACATTTTTTATTCTTTATTCTCCCACATGGCTCTTCCACTTCCTTAGTTGCTGGATTTTAGTAATGGTGGCATTTGGCTTGACTTAGAAAATTTCAAATTAAACCTTTGAGTAGCTACCTTTACCACAACCCCGAGAGAACAAGCCAGGGGTACAAGCTCAGCCAGAAAGGAGCCCTCCTGTCTTATTCCACATCTGTCTCACCATTTGAATCTAACATCAAATCCTAAGGACATGCTTTGAAAAATCAAAATTGGTGGGGTGGGGTTTGGGGGTAGGAAATAAAATGGATTTTCAAATTTTCTCTAAAATTCTATTATAATTATTCCAGGCAGCTAATCTTTCGTTACTAATGTTTAAAAAATTATTTGAAAATATACAGTATGAGTAAAATGCCCTATTAAGAGGAAGCAAGCCTAAGCAATAGAGGGTGAGACAGTATCCACTAAGAGAATCAAACTATGAAGCTAGATTGGAATTCAGGATTTGGGGATTTCAAACCCGTGAGGCACCTTGCCTCAGAGACAGAGCGCAGAAGAGCTGGGCATATGTCTGCCTGTTTCTACTATAAACTATTCTTTGTGGATCTGAGATTAAATGTAATTGGGCATCCTGTATTTTCTGAGATAACCCTACCCTGAAGGTTAATTCACAGGGCAGCCTTGGACCTGGTGCAGATAATGTTTGCTTGGGGACATTCCTGAGAAGCCAGGAGTGAGACCTAGGCTGATCTGACCAAGTCTGAATTAAGTCCTATAAGATGGAGATATTTGTCATGTGTCTCACCATCATCTTTGATTGTAAGTCTCTATAATCTGTGCCTAAATACTATAGCGTTAATCCAAGACCCCTGAAGTATTTTCACATCATAGGTAATAAATGCCCCAATACTTAGTGTTTAAAATACGCACTACTCACTGCAATATTTAGTTAAAACTGCAAAAAGAGTACAAATAAAGCCATTGTTTTTGTTAAGGTATATAAGTCTTATTTAACTTCCCCATGTTCTTACATGTATGTCTCTTAGGTCAAGACTTCCACTGATAACGTATTTCAGTTAGCTGCCAAAAGAAATACATTTGGGCTAAACACCTACCATCATTATTTTCTCTCACTTGAATGCCTTTTACTGATGTGACGTCACAAGTGGCCCTGATCGCTGGCAGTAGCTCCCTTAACACGTTCTTGTGTTCGAAATCTAAATCTAAATTTTTCAGACCCTTCCCACAGGACTGATTTGAAACCAGCTGAGCGAGTAAATATGGGCGGGGTGCGGGTGGATAGGAGAACGCAATTAAAGAAACTGACGAAGGGAGGGTGGTGAGTCACCTGCCTTCAATGCTCTCTCACCTCTGTGTTTCCACCCAGTTAACCACCAGCTTCCCGGGGAACCAGAGCTTATCGCTTGGGTGTCGTCTTATGGACAAACATGGCCGCAATGAGCTGAAAAGGCAGGGGCAGTAACGGTGGTAGTAGTGATGGTGAGGAGAATCAGGTATACCACAAGGTATAGGAAAGTCAAGTTCCTCCTCAGCACCAGTGGCCTTTTCTGTCTCTGGGTGGCTTGGGTGATGATTGTGTCACTCGTCCACAAACTTCTGACATGGTCTTTTATACTCATGAAATCATTTTTCTCTCAAGTTATTTATTCTCTACCTCATAGTCTCAGTTTACAGAAAGTGACCAGAGAATTCTCAAAATCTAATTCTATCCCACTGTCTTTCTCCAAATTCCCTGAATGTGGTGTTCTGGCGAATTTACAGAGCCACGTCCTCGTCAAAGAAAAGTAGCATTTCTCTGGCAAGACGGCTAGTCTCTCTTATTGTAACTCTGCTTAAGACCTTTATTTAAAGTTTAAAGAAGAAAACATTCACATTGCTCAATTTCATGACTTAAGCAGATCAACCGAAGGTATGGGCAAATCATGCCTCTCCTATAAAGCTCTCCTGAGAAACCAGAGGGGGCCACCCTCAGCCTTTTCTGGAGGAGGTTTAAAGAATGAAATCTACTTTTAAAATTGTTCCCATGTCTGGCATATGTCCTGTTTATGAGATATTCCAACTCTGAGAACTTTTTAGAGAATGGTATTCTTTCTCCTAGCTCTGCTCCAAATCGTTTTCATGAGAGACGGTGTAATATTGTGGTAAGAAAAGTCCAGTAGTTTCTAAGAAGGCTTCTTTCTCCTGTTCAGAGCCTCCTTGCCCAGTCCCATGTTACATTCTGGATCCCGTGTAAATGTAGCTAAGCGTGCGCAAATACCTCAGAGAATGCAAAGCGCTGTGGGGTGGGGGGGGGCAGGCAGGGACTTTATAACTTAAATTTATTTAATATAATTTTTTAAAGATTTGTATTTATTCATTTGACAGGGAGAGAGAGATAACAAGGAGGCAGAGAGGCAGGTGGGCGGGGGGTGGGGGGAAGCAGATTCCCTGCTGAGCAGAGAGCCCGACGTGGGGTTCGATCCCAGGACTCCGAGATCATGACCTGAGCCGAAAGCAGAGGCTTAACCCACTGAGCCACCCAGGTGCCCCTATTTAATATAATTTAAAAATAATTCATTCACATGGTTCAAAACTGAAAATGACATATAAAGGTATATATTGAGAATCTGTTTCACCCTCTTTTCTCATCCACCCCACTAATCTCTGACGCCCACCCCCACCCCAAAGATTAGCACTTGTTGTTTCTTAAGAAGTCTTCCGATGTTTTATGCATAGACCAGCAAACACTAACACAGTCTTATTTTTCTATATTTTTTATGTGGAAGGCAACATATACTACACATGTTCCACAGCTTGCTTTTTTCCATATAAAAACATATCCTGAAGATTACTCCATATCAGTACATAGAGAGCATTTATTAAGCCACATAGAGTGTCCTTGTTGATAGACACTCAGAATGTTATTTAAGTCTTACCATCACAAACAATACTGTGAGGAACACCTCTGGTCTCTGTGTCCTTTTGTGCATGCACAAATCTATCTGCAGGCTATATTTCCAGAAGTGGGACATCATAGAATTTTGATCAAATACCTCTGTTTTAACACTTAACCAATCAGGGGCCTTTATTTTAGTTAGTGCCATCTGTCTCGTCATTATTTTATGAGCTTCTAGAATGCAGAATTATATCTCATTCATCTTTGCATCCACAGCCCCTACATAGTACCTAGCATGTTCATGCTGAATACAAAATAAACTTCCTGTGTAACTATAACCTTGAGAACATTAAAGTAACCCCTCAATTTAAAAGGCTGAGATCTAGGGTATAGATCAAGAGGCACTTCTAAGTTTCTATTTAAGGATGAAAATAGGACTTATAAAATGCCAGGCCAAATGAAAACATTGAATGAGGAGTAGAGGTTTCAAGGATGAGGATGTCTCTTCAAATCCAGGAACTAGGATGGTGTCGTGTGTATTTTCTGGGTTATTCACATGCAGAGACACTGAATGGTAAAACAGGAAAGAAGCCCAGAGGGCTCCTGCCAGGTGAAGATTAGCCAGGATGTAGGAGAACACTACTTCCCTAGCTTCCTGGCCAAGAGAGGGCGTAAAGGTAGATGCACCAGATTGGAATTTGAGCAGAGAGGGAGACTCTGCAGGTCTGTGTGTGTGTGTGAGTGTGTATGTGTAACCTCGTTCTGATTTACCTTCTTCCCTTCTCTGAGTCATGAGAAGGGCTCCTGATTCTGCTCTGCTGCTCCCACACTTGTCAGGAAGGCTGCTAGCAAAGAGACATGGTGAAGACTGGACCATTCCTAAAGCGATGGCAGCTATACTTCCTGGCTCTTCTCCTCTGCATCTCGGTGCTTTCCCCTCCCCAGCCCTCCCTGCTGTCCCAGCACAGATGTCACGGGAACGCTCACTCTCCACTAGGTTATCACCAACCATCCCAGAGGCAACCGAACTATGTTTCAGCAAACTGGAAGAGATGGACTGGCACGCAGATATGTAACACACAGAACTCAGTGAAGCCCTTTTTCAAAATCCCTGCCTCTCAAAAACTTTCAGCGAAAGGTAAATTGATGCAATTTGGTTGTGTTATTAAGGTGGCAATATCATTCAAAACTTGTAAATGTGTTTTTATATAGCAATTTTACTTTGGGCAATTAATTCTACAAATACACTTATAAAAGTGCACAAAAATATGCATATGTTTGCTGAAGTATTATTTGAAAAAACAAGACTAAAAAATAACTTAAGTATCCATCAATATGGGAATGTTATATCCATAATAGCGTATTATTTGCTATCTGCGCAGCTGCTAGAAGTAGACCCATGTGTAGGGAATGGAATGATAGCCAACGTACAAGGCTAAGTGAATTCAAGCAAATTCAGTATAGTAAATACATTGTATGATTTTATTTGTGACTTAAGATATGCTTGCCTATGAATTTTAAAAGTCTATTCATGGGATGCCTGGGTGGCTCAGTGGGTTAAGCAGCTGCCTTCAGTTCAGGTGTTGATCCCAGGGCCCTGGGAACCAGCCCCGCATCAGGCTCCCCACTCAGCAGGAAGCTTGCTTCTCCCTCTACCTACTTCTCCCTCTGCCTGTTGCTCCTCTGCTTGTGTTCTATCTCTCTGACAAACAAATACATTTAAAAAAAAGTCTACTCATTAGGGCACCTGGCAGCTCAGTTGGTAAAGCATACAACTGTTGATCTCAGGGTTGTGAGTTCAAGCTCCTCTGTTAGGTATCAAGATTACTTTAAAAAAAGAAAAGGAAAAAATTTTTAAGTCTATTAAAATATATATGAAACTGGGACGCCTGGGTGGCTCAGTCAGTTGCGAGTCTGCCTTCAGCTTAGGTCCTGATCTCAGGGTCCTGGGATCAGGCCCCGAATCAGGCTCCCTGCTCAGTGGGGAGTCTGCTGCTGCTGCTTCTGACCCTCCCTCTCACTCTCCGCCTGCTTGTGCTCACTCTCTCTCTCTTTCTCTCTAGCTCTTTCTGTCCCTCAAATAAATAAATACAATCTTTAAAAAATACATATGAAAAATTATTTTTAATGGTTACTCCTGGATAATGGGATTGTGGGGGCTAGGAGAAAAGAAAGTCAATTTTTTTCACTTTATATGCTATTTAATTAATTTTGTAATTAAAACATTCACATGCAGTCAGTCCACTATTTCTTGGGTTCCTATGGTGTATAGATGTTGGGGTTTAGTGATCATTTTTGACTCAGAGTAAACATTACTTTAAAAATTCTCCAGCTCTCCCTTGGCACTGCCCATGGAGGTGGCTGCCATCTCCTCCTCAGAAGCATCACAGCTGCTCTCAGACCTCAGTGAAGGCCAAGATTATTAAAGAGAGGACCACGGAGTGCATCCAGCACTGCTCAGACCGATAGGTCAAAGTGAAGTGCAAAATGGCAGAAACCCAGAGGCACTGACAATGGGTGCAATGGAAGATTCTTGGGCTAGATCTTGATGCCCAAACGCAGCTTCCAGGAGCAGCAAGAAAACAAAGCGCATGCTGCCCAGGGGCTTCTGGAAGTTCCTAGTGCATGGCATCAAGGGGCTTGAGGTGCCACCGATGTGCCGCAAATCTCACCATGCAGAGACTGCTCACCATGTCGCCTCTGAGAACCCCAAAGCCAGGGTAGAAACAGCAGCCCCTCTGGCCATCAGAGCCACCAGTCCCAATGCCAGCAAAGAAGACGAATAGACAGCTTAGTTGCATGTCGTACTTGTGCTAATAAAACCATAAAACTACAAGTAAACATACAAATCTTCCAAAGAGTTCTTTAGGGCGGATTCAAGAGCTATGGTTGACCTTAATTGAGGTTCACAGAACCAACTTCAGCTTTGTGGACATAAACTCAAAATTCAACACATTTAGAAAACTGGGTAAAATTTCCTGGGATTAACAAAAATCAGTGTGTTTAGCCTTGAGACTGTTGATGAGGTTGGTCTTGAGCGCCCACAATCGTCCACTTGACACCTACTTACGCACATCTTTTAAGGAAGGCATTTTAGTCATCGTGTATCTCCAGCAAGATTTCCCATGCACGGGACTTAAAAGCCATGAAAAACTTTGTATCATATTTTACAAGGTCAGGGCCAAGGGAAGAAGAAAAGATGCTCCCGTGTTGTGCAAATGTCCTGTTGCTAAAGAAGAGAGCTCTCAGGGCAGACACACACACAGTGGCAGATTCTGATATTGGGTTTTCAAATCCTGGTAACTGCAGCCATTCGGTCAGTCTCTGCCCGATCCTGCAGAAACAGAACCTGAGACAAGAAGCAAGAAGATGAGAAAACACCAAGAAAAGAAAACAAATTGGTGGACACAACTGGCAATAGACTTCAACGGGTTTTCTTGTGGCAAGGCTTTAAGCAAAGAATCTTGAATGTACCAAAATTTCACTTGGAACATGAATTTCCAGGCCACCTACCTTTTCCAGGACTTCCTGTTGCTAAGATGATGATGTCTTAGGTTACTAATCTAACAAAGTCTTGCAGGTCCAAAAAGTTTTAGCAATTTGGCTCTCTTTCTACACTGCAGGAGGAAAAAAAGTTGTGGGGTGTGCAGTGTTAATTTAAATGCCTTGTGTGATTGCCCTTCATTCTGGAATAGTATTTTGTGTTCACAGATGTAGGGAAAACTACATTTTCTTGGTAGTAAGATGGTAGGTCTTTACTGGAAGCCAATAGAAATACAAAGCAAATGGATAACTCATCTTGCTGTGACTATAACCAGGTCTAGCGTAGGGAAATAATCCAAACTCGAAATTCATAAATAATTTTAAGAGATCTTCAGAACCAGAGCATGTATTTGAGGTTAGTGCCCACACCTCTCAGAACTTCCATTTACAACTAAATGCTAAGGCAGAATAACCATTAAAAAGATCAGCAGATGAGTCAAAAATAACAGAGATTAAGAGAAAAATAAAGTAGTAACATAGCAATAATCATACCTTTGTTTGTCCTACTCACTTATTGCTGAGCAATTCATCTTCAGTTATAAGATTGTAACTTTCTAAGGAAAGTTTGCTTTCACCAAGCAAATACGTTCTAAGCATGTTTGATAATTTAATTTCACATATATGTGTCGTGGTAATTGGGGGTTTTCAGGCACTAGCTTCCAATATTTAGATCCAGGTATCCATAAATAAATTACCTTGATAACTAGCTTGAAGTCCAAGTGCACTTTGGCCCCAATTATTGGAATGGTATGGGTAAAAGTGTATTTTTGAACTCAATTCTCCAAGTAACTTGCACATAAATACCCATTGAAAGTCCACAGGGTTGGGATACCTCTTCAGATTCATTTTGGTGTAGAATATTATCTCCTTTGAACTACTAATCAATGTTATTATGTGCAGTTTCTACAATACAGGTCTATTTGCCCCAATGTCTTAGCATCCTAGTACCCTCTCATCAGAATATTGGTTAGATTCCCTGGTGTGAATCACTTATCCAGTTGCTCGCCTGATTTATTCACATGTTTTTGAGATTTGTGAAATGTGGCAGATAAACAGGTTTATGCTGTGTGCAGCTTGGAGGGCAGCCAATGTCTGTCTGCCTATACAGTATATTTACTCTCCTTCCTCAAATCTCTCTCTCATACAAAGAAGCTGTACTTTATGACTCAAATCAGTGTAGAATGCATCTAGTAATGTCACTGCAGAAAACAGCAGGTGCCCTTCCACTCATTTGCGGTAATTCTTGTAGGGAAGAAAGTGAATCAATGATTCACCCAGTGGACAAAGAAACGTCACGGCGACTATTTGGAAAAGTCAAATGCGGGAAAGGAACATTCTCATCTAAAGGTGTGCTCTGATTTTAGGAAGGAAAACCCCCCACGAGAAAATCGGGAATTTTGTTGAAGTGCTCTGGTTGAACCCACAGTAAGCGATGGCATGTTCCCTCTCTCCCTGCTTCTTCTGTTTTATTGCTTTTGTGTTGTACTTCTAAAATAAATATCAATAAATCATTGCAGTTAGATACTCTAATATAGACAGAAATGTACTTGACTCCCTACAGTCATTACAATTGGAGGGGACTCTGATTAGGATGCTTTACTTAATTAAGTGATATCGTCTAAAGAGAGTTCTTCCCTCCATTTTCTGTTTAACAGTCTTATAAAACACCAACAGAGGAAATTCATTCTGTTGTTTGCTTTCCTTATTGTAAATGGTTTATTCTCATTCAGAGTTTACAGAAGATGTTGTGTTAATGAAATGCCTAATAAGCCAAAGACTGGTTCAGCTACACACAGAGCCTTGTTCAAATCAGCCTAAGCTATTCCAGACTTGAGAACATTTTCTCCTGCAGTCCCAGAAATATATTAAAAAAAAAATTTTTTTTACAACATCTATACCTTAAAATTAAGGTGATCCAAAAGAAAAAAATTTTTTTGCTGAGAAATCATGCTTCATCTTGTTTATGTATGGTTCAGCAGAGACCTTAAAAATCTGTTTCTTTGAAAAAATAGAAAAAATGGGCAAAGAATAAGCAATCCTTATGCATAAAATGTTATTTGTGAGGCACTTTAATTTTACTGAAAGAAGTCATTAAATTTGGATTGCCAATACAAATATGATTATATATGTTTTCTAAATAAAATGTTATTATGTTGCAACTGAACTCATCCATTTATTGTTTGTTTACCTAATGCTCAAACGCATGTTTTATTCATAGATGTCTGGGAGAAAAAAATTTTGCTTGATAATCACACCAAGCATATTTAACAAAAGCAATTCTCCTTTTATTAGTGAACAAGTTTAAGCAGAATGATTTCATTTTTTTCCATGTAGTTAATTCAGACTTGCAGAACCCCCAGTATACAGCTTTTGTTTCTCTCCTTGCTGCCTTTTATGTCTTTAATATATGCATGCCTATCCACTGATGGGAAAATATCATTTCCTGCAACTCTTCCTTTTTCCTTCTTGAGTATTCTCTCAGTTGATTTCTGGTTTTGGTTAGTTTTCACTAGTCAGTTCTGTCAGATCATGTAAAAGACAGACAGACATATTGAAGCCAAGTAAATAGTTCACTATCCTGCTGAAGATTTTAAACTCTCTTTCATTACAGTGAATTTGAATTCAAAACATATTTACTCATTCCATTAAAAATACATAAATTTGTATTTTTAAAGAAATCAAAAATTGGTAGAAAGTAGTAAAAAAGTGAAGATGTATTAATATTTATAAAATTGTTTTCATTACTAAATAAGACATTTTAACAAAATGCTTGCAATTTTAGCAAAAAAAACCCCCAAAAACAAAAAACAATGACCTAGTAAATATAACAACTTTATGTGTATTTATTAAAAAGAAATGTAAATGTAAACTCTGTCTTAAATGAATTCAACCGGTTTACAATAGTTTTTTTTTTTTTTTTTTTTTTTTTTTTAACTTTAACACACTATGTAGCTAAAAGCATTTAATGATCTGGAAATTTTAAATACATGTAAGCCTCAAAATATAAAAATGAATATTAAGGAATCACATGCAAGGGGGTTTTTATTAATTCCTAAACTAGTAAAATAACACTTTATAAAATTGCTAAGACCCGAATTGTTTTAATTCCTGACCAATATAGCTTGGTCATTTTTCAAGTAAAATAATAATCATAATAATAACAATCCATCATTGCTAAATGAATTTATTAACATTGTATGACTATAAGGTTTTGGTTTTTGTTTTTAACTGAATAACATTAGTCCTGCATAAAACCATTAGCTGGAAACACTCTGAAGTTACATAACTTTTCTTAACTTCCAAGTTAAATCAGCTCTACCATAGAAAAACGGTAAAACAATGACCCCCCCTAGACATGTTACCCAAAGTGAATTCCAGAAGTTGCCCATAATTGCTTTTTTTTTTTAAAGAAACTCTTCATTAAAGGCTAGCCTTACATCAGATCTAAAGTGCATTAAATGTTAGTTATTTTCTTGATTTGTAATCTAGATAATTTTTACATCCAAAAGCTTAGTTAGCCTGCTTTCTATTAAACTTCTTTATCGATTTTCTTTAAGCCCTTCATTTAAAAAGGTGCCTTTGTCCTGAAACTAAGCATATGACATTTCTGTCCCTTAAGGAAATTTTTCAAGATGTGAATAACAGCAAGTAAATTCTATTACAGATTTGATTCTAGTTTCCTGTATTGGTTCACCTCTTTAAAAATAATTTTTAAAAATACAGGATGTGGATTTTTTTTCTTAAGGCTTTAAGATGAATGAGGATTGTGTGTAATGAAGTACCAATGAAGGAAGAGTAGCTGCTGAATCATTATCTTGCAGAAGAATGTGAGTACTATTTTGCCCGAATCAATTATTTTATCAAATGACTTTTCTGTCTAAGTTGTTTGCTTTAAGAAATAAGGATGCTAGAGATAAGCAAAATTATTTTAATATGCATTTTCAGAGCATTATTATTCCAATTCCTATAAGCCAAACTAAATGCAACATAGCCAATTTCAGGCTGTTGTTTACTAAAACTGCTTTTCATTGGAGCAGTGAATGTTTGTAGCTAATGCTTCAATCTTGACAGGCAAAAATATCAGAGTTTAAAAATTTAAACACCAATAGTACTCTGCATTTAATAGACTCCTGAGAAGAAAAAATATTTACCTCCTAACATAGCCTCTTTCTGGACTTGTGAGATATGTGTTCCGAAGTATTTATCATCAAAGCTATTTGTCTCTGTAAAGCAGCAGAAAGCGTAAATTTCCTAGAGAGAACCTAGCTAAGGGACACCCTCCCGCAATGAAGTAGGTCAGATCTGTGCAAAGAAGAGTACAAAAAGCAATAGTTTGGTGCCAAAGAGAAGAAAGTTCTTGAAAGTATTTTTTTTTAATTATTCTACAGATATACGTAATGCATATTCAAGAAAGAACATACTTAGCAAAAAGCTTTTTGGGGGAACGGGAGAGAGAAAAAAAACAGCCTGTGTGATGTGAGAGAAGACATAAGACCAAAACAAAACAAACAATAAACAAAAATAGCCTAAATCAACCCAATTTGTTTTCTCCTAAAGCCTGTTTTCTTTCAGCAAGAGATGCCCACCGTGTGAGGAGTAAATTCCTCTGATGAGCAAGTTGTACTTTATAAACACAGGAGAGCGAATCATTGACTTGTTTAGAAGACAATTCTCTTACTCATAGCCGCAGTGTCACCTATGTCTGTGCCTCCGAAAAGGGGACCCCCTAGACTTTCACAGATTTGCTTTTTGAGGGAGAAAAAGTTGTAAACTATTGTCAAAGTGTATATAGTTCTGATTCATGTTCAACGTTTTTCACAGACCACCTTGAGGATGTGTTTTTGAAGCACCTCAGTGGCCCAGGGGGAGCTCTACCTTTAATGTGAGAAGACAACGTAACAAAGAATCAATCAATCTCTCTCTCTCTCTCTGTCTCTCTCTGTCTCTGTCTCTCTCTCTCTCTCACACACACACACCCCAAATTTTTTTTAAAAGTTTGTGGTGAGGGGAAGGGAGAGAAGGAAAACAAATGATATCTCTCATGAGCAAACTTTAAATTTCACAAAGATACAACGAAGCAGTATTTTTGCCCTAGCAGAACAGTTTCTGACTTAGAATAAGCGAAACTAAAATAAAACTTCTGAGTCGAACCAAGCAGCGAACGAACTGTAGAAAAATAATAGTGTTAAGTATTGTACATTCTTTTAAGACTTGTATGATACAGTTAATATAGTTGCCTTAGTTCGGTGTTCTGTTAATATGAAAAGAGCTGTAACGTAGTACTTCATTATTTGTAATATAGTAACTGATCATTCAAATAATATGTGGCTCAATGGCCCAGGAAAAGCCCAGCTATCTTTCATAAGTACAATAGCCACACACAAATCATATAAAAACTCAAATTTTTATTTTCACCAAAAATTGATTTTTTTCTCATATTCAAATGTATATAAATTAAAACAAAACATGTAACTAAGATTATCCCCTAAAATACAAATAGAATAACCTTTGGGGATTTTCAAGATCTTATTTTCATAACCATAATTAGTAAAAATAATTATTGGCAAGAGCAACTGAAATCATATATTTTAATAACTCAAATATTTATTTCTACTCCTTTTTGCATCAAGACTGTGGGAAATTTTTATTATAACAATCAGATGGTGCACTGATGTGAGAAATGTTGCAAAGCATCCTGTTGATTGCTTCTAATTAACTGCAATGCTCTTGTGTTCTCAGTTTTAGCCGGCACACACTGCACAATGCCTTTTATTTTGCTTTGAATGGATTTTTACTTAAAAACAGCTGATCTCAATATCCACAGCATTTTGGCTTTATTTTTTAATCTCTTAACATTTTCCTGGAATATTTTCTTTTCAATTTTAAAAGATAAATTTGAAAACATTTCTAAAACATAAAGTATAATCAGTTAAATTAACAGCACTCGTGTGGTCTTTCACATGTATTTTGCATGTTCTATAGTACGTGATTACATTCTCAAACCACATTTCAATTCCTCTTTAAAAGTTATACATCTGAGTGGTGGTTTAAGAAGGAAATTCTGAAAAGCAATTTAGAACATGCAGCCAATTTTTTTTTTTTAAATTTTTGTTAGCAGACTATTAAATAGCATGGAGCTGAAACACAGAACCCAAGTAAGGGGATAGAAAGGATTTCAGAATTAAAAGTATTAAATAAAATTCTTTGCACTCACCTTTCTCTGATGATTTAAGCTCAAGCAGCCCTGACAGAGAGAAGTCATGAATTTTCATCAACTTCACACATGTCATACATTTAAAAACATTTTGATTTGCCCTGGGACCCCTGCATGTCTTTGAAAGCACGGTCACAGTGCTGTGCTGTTTTGTAGGTACGAACCCTCTGAACTCCCAGAGCTCTAGAAGATATATTACTAATGTAAACAGCCTCTTAAGTGAAGGGGGAAAAAAAAAAAGAGCATTAAATAACAGGAAGTTTCCAAGGAAATGCAGAATTTAAAATAGAGTATTATTAAAAGCAGTACAATTTCTATAATTTTGAGTGCCACCATTTTATCCATACACCAGCTTTCTGAGAACATATAATTATCTGACCCAAGAAACAATCCTTTTGGAAGGGAAAATGTATAACTTAAAAAGTAGAGGTAAGTTATTAATTTAGCCTGGTAGATGTTGAAAGTGATTAAATAGTCCTCCTTTTGTGCTCATGAGGATAGAATGTGACTCAGGCAAGCAGAAACGCCACAGTTTCAAAACAGCTACCAACATCCTAATATTTCCAGTAGGAAAGCTAAGTATATTAAGTGCAATAAAGATAGAATTCTGTCCTAAATAACATGTCCTGGGACACGTTATTCTCCAAATACTTCTGTCTCTCTTAAAATTGTGAGAAAGCATAAAGACAAGGTAAGAAATAAACATTAGGAGAGATTAATAAGGGCAAACTCACAAATCATACAACAATATAAATAAAGTAATGTTACAAATAACTTACACTGTGCCCTCAACTTAACAACTGAGGAAGATAAAGCCCAGAGAGGTAAAGTGACTTCCCCAAGGTCTTTCAAAGACAGAGACATAAAGCTCAACTAGAGACACGTCTCATGACTTTTGGTAGCACTCTTTCTACAACACCACACAGTCTTTGAATGCAGTAACCGAAGTGTCATTTCAGGTGGATGTCAATCATACAGTAAAATAAAACAATGAGCAATGCCCTCTTGACCCTAAAAGCTATCCATGGGGCATACGAAATTAATCTGTGGTCTTTACCAATGTGCACAATTATCTTCCTCAAAAAGATGCCTCTTTGGAAAATATTTTTATGCCTTCCTTTTTGCTTAGGGTTTGAGAATTTGTACCTATTTAATAAAGTGTCACTCATTAACACACTTATACCAAGGAGGGGAGGTAAAAACAACCACCAGTAAGGCTCACTGTCACTAGTTCGCCCCCCCACTTTTAATCCATGCTCCAGTCCACGGACTGCGTGGTCTTTCTAAAATACACATCTGATTATGTTTGAATTTTTTCAATGACTTTCCATCTGATGTAAGATAAATCTACACTTCTTAGTCTGGCATTTGAGGATCTTCAAAGTGTTTGCCCATAGCACCCCTTCAGTTGTACTCCCATCGGTCTCCTCAAACTTCCTATTCTGGCAATATAATCTAGGTATGATCTCCTGAACAGAATATGCTTTTCACTGCCTCAGGGCCTTTGCACACACTTTTTCCTCCACCTGGACCTCTATTTCTCCTTCAAGAGTGAATTCAAGTGTTACCTTTTCTCCTTCTGCCACATACAGATGCTTCTTCCCTTAGAATTCCACTGCATTTTGCACAGACCTCACATTACTCTACTCATTGCATCAAACTGTACTCATCTATTTTCATGGCTGTCTCTCCAAACACGTCTTTGAGGTCAGAGACATATCTTTTTCTCCATGCATAGAACTTTGCCTGGTGTAAGCACTCATGAATGTTTACTGACTGAACAAATAAATCAATGAATAGGCCATCTATTTTTCTTATCATAAAACCTTTATGTCTTAGGGTGATACCACCCAGTTCTTCCATATAATGGTTAAACTGGATATGTATTGATAGCAGGGTATTTCTATCAACCTCCGCTTTTGGTTTCTATTAAAAAAGTATAATATTATAAATACTCCTTTACTATAATGAATTGACATTGGCATGAACCTGGTGACAAAATACCAACTCTTATCTACTTGTGAATAAAAAAAGAAGATTCTTGGGGAAACGGCAGGTCATCATTGTACCAGACATTGGTAAGGAACATTTCCTTTTAGGGATCCATTTCTTGTTAGGTACACAAGTGGAAGGATGACCTATTACAATGCTAAGAGTATAAATGTATATTTGGATATACAGGAAACAATACCCATATCTTCGCACCAAGGGACTGCTTTAAAAGAGGATGTTTAGTCATAAATGGAATTTAGATTTGAGATTTATCTTATGTAGGGTCTTTTGCTGTTTGGCTCCTTCCAGTTTTCCTCATCTTCCTGAGAAAATGCTAGGGAGATGGCAAATCATCTCCTAGGGAGCCTGCCCAGGTGAAGCCAAGGACGTCCTTGGTATATAAGCACACATTTTCCACTGGAAGTAATACCCTCATACTCATTGATGAAAGGCTTCACATTCAAAATGGAACAGGATCTGCCAGTCTGCCTTTTTTTAAAACATGTACATGATCTTGAGCCAGGCCCCAAATCAATGAGGAGAGAGACTCCAGCTGTTTTTTGGACCAATATAAGGTAGAGGACCGCCCAACTCTGAAGCTACTTCCAATCTTTTGATTCCCCCTACCTCCATTCCATTGGTTCCATGGTGCCCCAAAGCTGCAGCCCCCTACTCAAATGTGAGGGGTGCTCACTAAGGGCTAAGAGTTGGGAACACAGTAAGAGCAGCCATTGCTCTTGAAGAACAGATTCCTCTTGGCCTCTGTGCCACCTTCCCTAGATAGAGCAGCCCTGTGTGGCATCATCATTAACAATCGACACTAGTTCTTAAATTCTTTTCTAGTAGATGAGACCACACTGGCCAGTTCTCAACCCCGCCCCCCAAAAAAGAATGATAGGATTTGCGACCTTCTGTTCCCCTCACCCCTTCGGAAGATGGCTACCCTTTAGCATTTTTAAAGGTCTTGAAATGTGAGTGTGCCATAGAAAATTGAAGTCTGGAATGTAAAAAGAGATTAACTCTAAGGATTTTTCAAGTCATTAATTTGTAAAGTTCATTCTGTGCTTGGGGGGGGGGTTGTTTGTTTTAAACATTGCAGTATTACCTCAAACAGTTTTCATTTGAATAGGCAGGGAAATGTCAGAGATTCCTCCCTTACTAACTAGCATAGAATGGGGCTTCTTTTCTGGCATTTTGAGTCAAACTCACCTAGAATTTTAACAATATTTTGTTCACATAAAAAAAAGACAAATGTTAATACCCCTTTTTTCTTTTCATTTTTGCACATCAGAGAAGATTAGAAGGTAAATAGTAAAAATGTTTCACAAATTCATTTCTTCAGCAAACTTATTGAACAACTATTATGTGCAAGGAACTATACAAGATATTAACCAAGAGACACAAAATTTTAAAATGGCTATTTATAGCTCTAAATTTCAGGATGTAAAATGCGACCACTATCAAATCACACAGGCTTAGAATTTCATTCTGTCCACTTGTTATTTGTTTTCTTGAAAAGAAAACTTCTCTAGCAGGAGGTATTAGTCAAGGTGGAAAATGTTCATCAGCATAAATTCTAAATTTGTAACTTAATAAGCAGGAAATATATATATCTATGTCTTCAAATTGGGCACAGCCATTTGAAAGTTCCTCCCAAACTTATAAAAGGACATAGGCTTTTGGTTTTCTTGAGGGTCTGAAATGAATCCATTACATTAAAATGGCTCTTAGTAGCAAGAGTAAGTAATTATTTGCATTATAAGGTAATAAAATGGAGGGTGAGGCATATTTGTACAGATCTTTTTTTATTTGTACAAGATTTGTATTTGTACAAGATCTTTTTTAATTCACTTTTATAGGGATTCTCTCCCATTCCTGCTTAAATGAACTTGGAAGATTGTTCATCATTCAGTATTGTTGAAATTACAAGGCACATAGCTGTCATCTGGTTTTTAAATATTCTTCCCCTTTGCTACTGTAGATGAGTAATGTCCACCTTCATTCTTTAAGAACACGCTAATGTAATGATAGTCTAATTTTGACAAAAATTAGGTTTTTTATATCTCACATCTAGAGACCTCCTGACATATTAGAAAATACAATATTATTCTAAAAATACACTTTGCTAGCCTTCCTGAACATTCATACTTCAGTGAATTGTACCTTTCTGCTTAAAAAGTGCAACAAGGCCTCTTACAAAGGCAATCCCCTGGAGAAAACGTCATTGATGAAGTCAGTCTACTTACTTTTTTTTCATGGTACCTACTAGCAAAAGTTATGACTTCATCCTCAATCCTGATAGTTCATTCTAGACCCCAAAGCTGTTTCCAACGCAAGAGTATGAAAAAAGGGCCTAGCCTTCCAACAAAGGAGACCCAGGAAGTGTCGTTTCACCCTATGGTTCTTTTATGTTAGAATTCTAGATTTTACATCCTCAAGGAAAAAATGCTAATGTTAGAGTCAGATGTATTTTGCTTTTACAATGTCCCTGTATGCCAAATACCTACTTGTTTCACTTTGAGGTAAGAAAAAGCTATTTTTATATAATCTCAATTTTATATAATTTCTCTGAAAGTGGAGTGCCTAAATCTTATTAAGTTAGCAATAATTTATCTATGAAAGCAAATGGGAACAGACAGAAGTTTGTTCTATTGACAAGAAGTTATAATCCTCCAAATTTTATTAAAAGCTCTTGATTTTTTTCCCCCTACTGCTGCTAAGGGACGCCTTTCCTGATTTTTGCTCCTGTTAGTAACGAGAATCCTATTTCTATTTATGGCCATTTTCAAAATTGGGACTATCAAGTAATGCACTCACAACTTACTTTTCAAGGAAACTGCTTGAGAGCCCCTGTGTCATTCCCCTCCCTGCGCTTCCCACTAGTGAATTCCCCCAGAGGGATTTATTACAGATACGAAGTGGAGAATTTAGAAACAGGGCTGATTGGTGGACCCTCCTGCTGCCACTGAAGTTTTCCTGATACCTTCTAGATGCTACTGTAGGATTACATGACTGATTCACTCCTCTCCTTGTCTGCTGGCAGCTAAATGGGAATACTGGCGAGCTGCCAGAAGGGTAGGTAGCCAACCTGCTTGCCCTTGATTGTGCCTGCCAGCTTTTAAATAACAGAAGTAGGGTCAAGTAAGTGAAATCATGAACTGAGGAGAGTATTCGGAGAATGCAAAGGCGGTTAATGTCCTTCCAAGCCTCAGATGGCTGGCAACCCTTGGCAGAGTAATCTATGATTTGTGGCACCTGACCCTTCCACTGTGACTGTTATCTGTGTATTCACTAGAAACATATTTACAGAATCTCTCCATTAGCAAAGATGCCTTGTGTGTGATTACCCAATTGTCATGGTCACACTAGGGTTTTGATACAGTTCCTATTCACAGATGAAAAACTGCCCTAAACTGTACACAGGATTGATTTAAAGCAGGGATCCTCAATCTATAGATCAAGATTTCTTTGGGTAGATCTCAAAGAGATTATCACAGTCTTGCTCCCGGTTCCTCTTTACCCCAAGACCACATTCCCGCCTCCCCCCCATCCATGGCAAGACAGAATCTCCTTTATGCCCTTGAAACCTTACAAATTCTTAATAAAGTTAAGAATAATTAGCAATTAGAATTATCCAAAAAGATGAGTCTATTTAAAAGACTCCATCCCAGAAAATACTGGAAGAGAGCACTACTTGCTTAAACTAGTTGGCATTGCTCACATTTATATAGTACTTAGCGTCAGAAAAGTACTTTCTCCTCATTTAAAATGTCTTAGTTACAAAGGCAGAGGTTGTAGGCTGGCTTTCATTCTTACGGAATCAAATACAAAGAACATTAATTTTTTTTTCTCTGACACGTGACAATGAGAACACACTTGCTATTAAAAAGTTTATTGGGAAGTTTAAAAGGTGGCGCCTCCCTTTCCCCCCTCAAGTAAATGGCACTGAGGTCCTCCCGTGCCAGAAAATTTCTCCAGTTTACACCCTATGTTGGCTTTCACCTTTGTATTAACTGATAAGGGCGAAGCGGTATTTTAGGGAACCGAATCAAACTCGCTAGGACCAAATAAATAGTTACGAATCAAAATAGAAAAACAATAACCCAGGCTCAAAAAGTAACAAAGTCGCACCAGATAAATAAATGAAGGCGATAAACTCACCACAGATCAAGCAATACTACTAAATGACCTGACTTGACAGTAACCGCAGGCGACCCTTAGGAACTGCATCGGGGTTAAATGCCCTGAGAACTGCCGAGAACCGGAGGCCCCCGGCCACTGACCCTCCGCTGTCCGTCAGACGGCGGCGCCCGCCCAGAGGCCAGCGCTCTAGGCCGCTGGGGCCCGGCCAGAGGAAGCTAGAGGCGGGCCGCGGGCGCTCCCGGCCCGGAGGACCGCCAGAATCAGGCGGCCCGAGGCCGGCCGGCGGGCCACCCGCGCAGAGGAAGCCCCGGTAGAGGAGCGGTCACCTCCCCCCACCTCCCGGGGCCGACTGTGCGCGCAGCAAGCAGGCCGCAGGGCGGGAGCTAAGCCCAAGCGGAGGCCGCAGGGAATCCTAGGGGCCTCTCCAGGACCGACGCGGCGCTCGGGCTGACCACGCCGTCTGGGCAGTCACCCTCCGGCGCTGCGGGCGCCAGGAGCCTTAGAAGCCACTCCACCGCAGGAAGCCAGACGCCGGGCCCGCGCCCACTGCCGGGAGCCCACGCACGCTGCGTGGCCAGCGAGTGTGGCAAAGCTTGTCCCGAGAGAGGGACGTAGGCGCTCTGTCGGGGACAGGGGGACTCCCGGAGTTTGGGCGCCCCTTGCAGCTGGGAGTCATCTCCGCGCTTTTCTTTTCCCAAGGCGACCTGAATTCAACCCCTATGAAGATGCTCCAGGCATTAGCGAGTAACAGGGGAAGAAGAAGCGGGGGGAAAGGAGTTATTTAAATGGGGGAGGGGCGGGCGGGAGGAGTAGGAGGAAACCGTACAGAAAAGAAATCCCCATTACCACCAAAACCGTTTCTGAGAAGTCCTGAGGTTTTACTCCTGGAGATTTCACTTTAAAGGCTGAAAAAAATATATTCCACTGCTTTTAATTGAAGTAAACAAAGTGCAACAAATCCTAACTCAAATATGATTGCAGTGAGATTAGGGTATAATTGCTTAGGGTTCAGGTGGAATCTGCGAGCTAAATCCTACAGGGCCAATCTGAATTTCACAATCATTCTGTCAAAAGGAGAGCGATGAGAGCCCACACGCTTCCTAACAAGTCATTTTTAACAGTTACAAGCTTCGCACAAAGACCACACAGGGCGCCTAAGAGATGCAAATCTAATCCCTGGTCATTCTACGGGCCTTCAACAAAGATGTGCTAAACCCTAATAGAAAAGAAATCAGTTCTCTGTCACCAGCCCCTAGTAAAATCTATTAGAGAATGGACAGAGCCTCATCTACAGCAGTTGCTGCAAAGGTTAAGGACAAGTACAAATAAGAGGGACCCAGTTTTGTTTTCCGTGTGAAATATCGGGAGAAGCTAACCCCAAATGAGTGACGGGATTCGATCCGTGGCTTCGCATTCATTTGAACGCTAGAAAAAAAAAAAATAAACACACACATTAAGACTTTTGAAGGATCCGTTTCTGAATTTAGGAGAGATGAAACAAATTCCCCCAAAGTTGAAATCTTTGCCTCCGAAATTATCGAAGAATATAAAGGGAAAAGAGAGGCTAACACGCGGGTCCAAGAGTGAGGTCCCGGGCTTCTGGAACCGGCCGGGCTGACTTCGCGCGGCAGCACCTAGTCCTTCGCGAGAAAACCCCGACGGCAGAGCCGCCGCCAGGTGCGGACTCGGGTGGCGCGCGGCCCCTTGCGGCTGGGACCGAGAGGCGGCGGCCTTCCCTCCCCGACTAGCCGGCGTTCGGCCCGGGTCCCTCTCCCCGACCTCACCCTAGAGCCCCAGAGCCCACGGGGAGCCGGCCTGTGCTTCACAGGTTGGGGACGCGCCTCAGATGTGCCCTTCTGAGGTCACCAACCAAATCAGACACAAACTAACACCTGTGTCATGCTGGAGTATTAAGAGGGTTAAGGTGTTGCAGCTAAAATGTATCACGGTGCGTACGACACTCTTAAGAAAGTAAGGGCCCCGGGGCTCCAGGCCCCTCGGAGAAGCCCCAGGCGGGCTGGGTCCCGGGCGGCGTCGGGGTGGGTGGAGGGAAATGACCCGTCCTAGAAGGTCGTGTGCCTTGGAGGGGGTGGCGGGTGGTTTCCCTTCTCTCCAGGGAACAGAACCCCGGCGGCCGGGCAAGGCCGGTCTCCTCCCGCGCCGCCGCAGTCGCGGGGCCGGGAGGCTGAGAGTGCCCCGCCGAGCCCGACCCGCCCGGAGAGCCGGCGGGGGCGGGGGGGTGGGGCGGGGAGCGAGCCCGGCCCCGCGGAGGGATCTCGAGGGCAGACACGGCCCCTCCCGCTGCGCGCCGCCGGGAGGATGGGGCCCGACTGGTAGCCGGGAACCGGTCGCCTTCTCAGGACCCGCCTTCCATCGTGGGAAGAGGCTCAGGGCCCGAAGATGAGAGCTCGGGGGGCGGACTCGCCTTTGAGTCCCAGAGGAATCGCCCTGCCATTTTCCCAGGCAGCTGGGGCTCTCTCCACGTGGTATTTTCGAGGCCGCGCAGGCGGGGACAAAAGAGGGCGCTGTCCAACAGCCTGGGTGGGGAGAGACCGGGAGTCTCCCCTTGATCCTAAGTTCCTTCTCCAACTGCACGGAGGCAGGGTGGGGCACTTGTGCGAAAGAAAGGATTTTTGTCTATTTTCCCGGAAGTTTCCAGAAACCTCTATTTCTACTGCCACTGGCTTCGCCCTCTGGCCCCCGGCTCCTCAGAATTTTTTCCCTCTCCGAGGTGTAGTGTCCGAGTGGCCCGGCTGGAGTTTGGGAAGCGAACAAAGTTCCTGCCCCTCAGCTCCCTAGCCCTTCGATTTGCCCTGGCAGAAAGTCTCTATTCTTAAGGTCTAGCGGGAGGAAAGGAAGAGGTTGCCAGATTTACCTCTCAGCTTGCAGTCAGACCAGCGTACACACAGTATACACTTCTGCTTCCTCCTCATCCCTTTCTGTGTCTGTCCGCGCCAGACGTATGCATTAGGTCGGGGCTGTATTCCTTCCTTCACATCTATTGACATTAATTCAATTTCTCTGCGCTGCTGCTTCTCTTTGCTTCTGTCATTTTTCTCGCTAGTCCTCTGATAGGCTGGCCTTGGTGGTTCACTGGTCCTTTTACTACCCCCCTCCAACGGGCCTCTCATATGGGCTTTACTGGCTTTTACTCTATATGGCTTAGCACATCCACTTTGTTTTTCCTTTTAGTATCGACATTAGGAAAATGATACTGAGTTGCCTGAGAAGTGTGACTGCAGCTGTGAGGCTAGAATTGGGTAAGCAAGCCAGGAAAACATAGGTATTGAAATGAAGAAATAAAAAACAAGTAGGATGAACTAACAAATAAAAAGTAGATGATAGAGTCACATCAGACTATATATACAAGAATATGATGCTCCTGCAGGTGATCTTTGGGTCCTAATGAAGGGGTCCCACATCTGCCTTGGCAGACTGGGTGGGAGCTCCCTAAGGAAGACTGGCTAAGTTTCTTCTCCCCCATTGGAATTACTCCTGAAGCAATCCCCGGCCTGTGTACCCTTGGTCCCTAGGAAGGCCCTGGAGGGTGGGAAGGGATCACTACACACCATCCACCACTGCTAGAAATGGCCACATAGTCGCCATGTGTCTATGGAGCTATCAGGTGGCTGGAACGGTCTGCCCTGGGAACTTACTCTGGCTCTCTGCTATTCTGGGATACATTGCTGTGTACCCCGTCTCGGTCTACCTAGGGAGGCTGGGCTCCCTCCTTGCTTGGGTGAGCTGGCTCACGTTCACCCTAGTGGACTGGGTCCTACTGGTCCCAGCCTCACTCTCCCCTCCTGTCAGTTGTAGGAGTTCTGTCCTCCTGATTTGCAAAAATAGGGAGCCTAAAGACTCCCTGTTGTAGGAGGCCTGCCTGACCTTCCCACCTCCACTCAGGATGGATTAATGCCTCAGGACCACTCACTCTTGCTTAACCACACAGAATGAATTCTAGAGCGGAAAAAAAAATCTAGTGAGTCTACAGCTGTGGTGTGTGTGTGTGTGTGTGCGCGCGCGCGCATGAAGGGTGTCTTTAGATCTTTGTGGTCTCTATAACTTGACATCTGCTAAAGAGAACACTGGGGCTTTTAGGAAGAGTTTTGTAGAAAATTGAGCAAGCCGGCAGGAGCTGTGCAGAATCCCCCTAACCCTCCCTCCTGTCTATTGGTTCTCCTTAGATCATCCCAAAGGTGAAAATGCTTTGCTAAAACGTTTAAAAACACAGCGCCTGCCTAAGAGGCACTAACTTGAGGAGGTTAATAAATTATCCCCTTTTGTAATAAAAATGGAATAGGCGTTAAGCACATACTATTATTAGACTGAGTTTCTTCCTACCAGAAAGTTCGTTAGATGTTCGTGTCTGGGCGGATTCTTTCTTTGCCGTAGGAAAACTTACCAGAGAAACAGCAGCAGTTCGCTGGCTTTGTTTTTGTTTATTTGTCTAAAGAAAGATCGTGTTTTCAGATCGCTTAAAAGAAAAAAAAAAAGTCTCTTCAGGTTAGGGTTTGGATCATCATCCTGACCCAGTGAACTTATTATCAACACATTCTGGGGTCACACTTAACGGGAAATTTCGACTCCTCCGTACCGCAGACTTAGTGTGGTCTCCAGAAGGGGCTGGCGGCGGTCCGCAGACAGCTCAGAGCTGAGGTTGTTGGGGCGCGAACTGAGACCCGGCTGGAGAATCACCTGCTAGCCTCGGGTTGGGGGTGGGGGAATGGAGGGCGGGGATGGGGGGCGCGTCGCGAGGCTGAGTGGGATGACGGAGTGATGCAGCGGGCTGCACGCGAGTTGGAAGACCGCGGGTGGGCGGGGTGAGGCCTTGGACTGGGATAAGCGAGAAGTGGGGAGGGGGGCGCGAAGAGGGGGAGACCGCGGGCGAAGGGGGGAGGTCGCGTACATCTGCTTCTCTTGGTTCTAGAACTGAAACTTTCTATAACGAGAGACCATAAAATAGCTCGAGATTATAAGTGTCCACATTTCTGAGTTCCCTGACTACAAATTTGAAACCGCGGGGCCGCTAGGGGCCCTTGGGTCTTTGGCGGTGCCACTGGGAGACCGAGGAGCCACCCCTAGGGTTTTGGTCACCACCGCACGATCGGGCCCCCTCAGACGCTCTGCTGGCCCCGGAACACCCCGGCAGGGCTTCCTCACTCCAACCCGTGAAATTTTGGCTCCGAGCAACCTCTTCTGGCGGCCCTTCCTTTAAAAACAAGTTTCAATTTTATCTCAAATCTTTTACCCGTGTACTCTTCCCTAAATGACTATTAACCAGCACGGAGGAGAAACACAAACATGGTTTCTCTCTCACCTTTCTTGCTGTTTTTCTCCCTCCCCAACTATGGAGTCTCAATTTTCTAAGCAATTAAGCCATGTATACACCAGGAATATTCGATTTCAAATACACCAGGACTAAAGATTGATGCATGCGGTCTGAGACTAGAAGAAAATATTTAGTGCTTGCCTGTAGATTCTGTCACCCATCATCTGCTCGGAAAGCGCTCTGTATCTTTCAGCCTGTCCGGCTCTTATGATTGCAAATGGCCCTGTTTTCAAATGGAAATAAGACTTGCAAACTGATTATGTGTATTGAATCGGAATCACTCCCTAGATCCTCTTGTTTAAAATGTATTGAAAAAAGGATGATGGCTGCAGACCTCTGTAGCCGGCTCCCTCTCTTCTCAGGGAGGTCGATCTATTTTGCAACTTTTTGCCATTTGAGCTTGTTTCAGCTAGATAATTACGTTCCCATTGTGTTACCGACCCAAAGCAGAGGTGGTACCACACTGCCTTTCAGCCGGTTCCCCTGCTCTCCACTAGCATCAAACCCGAAAAATCACATACACCACATACTTATCCATTGCGCCAATACTTGGACCCAAAGACCAGCTATAACCAGCACGACTTAGCTGTCACAAACACCAGTAGAACTCCACACACTCTCCCCAGGCAGTCGTTCTCTCCCCTCCCCTCCTTTCCAGTCCCCTCTCCTTTCCTCTCTTCTCTTTTGTGCAGAACCACACACCTACAGCCCTCCAGCTTCCACAGACACCCAACCAACAGAATCGAAGTATTTGGCCATGTGGAGAATTTTCAACAACTAATTTTGCATTGGCGTGGCATTATAGTGTTTAGAAAACAGTTCATATAGGAAGGTTAATGCCATCTCTTGGGGATGCATGAAGCTCCTTGTATGCTACCATAGGTCTTAAAGATGTTCTCTTTACCCGCATCCAGTGCTAGATTATGGCTGTGGGTGGTTGGCTTTTTGTGGAGTATTTCCGAAGACTTTCCCATTTGATTTCAGCAGGAAGCCAATGTAAACTACATAGAACTATCTGGGCTTTCCCGGCTATGTGAGTCATAGATATGATACCCAGCAGTACTTCCAAAGTTTACTACACCCAGGCCTCAGCCGTCCAGCCAGTAAACAGTAACCAACATCTCAGTTCATAGTGCAAGTTGGTGAGTAGTAATGAACTAGCTACAACTTCTGTCTTCCCTGGCTAGGGGCGGGGATGTATGCTCTGTGCACGCCTTTGGTGAAAGGGTTGCAATTCTTTCTGAAGCACCCTCAGAAGTGGGGGGGGGGGGGGCGGAGAAGCCGTCACTGCCTAGCTCAGCGCCCTCCCCCCACTTAGTCGCCACCCAGAAAACGCGCCTTGCAGACCTCAAGGCACCATCGAGTGGCCAGGCGGGGAGAGAGGTTTAATCCTCTTTGGCTTCAGAGTCCCCCTCTGAAAAAGCCTGTCGCTCCAAATCTGTTTAGAAACCCAGTGCTCTGGGGGCACCTTGCAGGGACCCTAACCGTGCGGGGTTTGCTGTATACACCGGCGTAGCCAGATCTGTTAAACCATTGACCTGTTCTCTTAGGTTAGAACCGAGGGAGCAGCCAGACTAGAGGAACCAGCTCTCAGTCCTCTTCGTGTCATTACGGTAATTCCCAGGTTTACATCTGCGCGCGCGCACTCAGCTGTGTGTGTGCCGGGGAAATCAGGTAAATCGGTAGCGCGCGCACGGACCAAATAAACCCTTGTTTTCCTAGAGCTTTGAATACCTACTAGCAGCAGTATTGAGAGGGAGAATGCTAGACAAGGCGGAGGCCCTACCCTTCTGGGTGATCTTCCACAGAATGGCTCCAGTGCATAGCGAGTGGGGAAGGGTATCCAAGGACACTTTTCATTGCCTAACATCTCTGATTTTGTAAAAATGAAATTATCAGAAATCACGGAAAACCTGAGAAATGAAACCTTTAACCCTTTACCAACAGCCTGGTGTTATTGACAATTTCATCTAGCAATCAAAGAGAGGATTCCTGGAAATGTAGGAAATGGGGAGAGAGGAGAAAAGTTTGTCTTTTTCTCTTTTTGTCAGACTACACTCAGACCTGCCTTTTTATTTCCACTACTCTGTGAAGACCAGAATAGGAGGGACGTTTGCTACAAATGAGGGGTTGAAACATTTCCGTTTGATTTTGTTAGCGGACCCATAGTGTTCATATGAACGATATCTGTTAACGGACAATGTAGGTGTGGGAAGTGACAATTTGCTATAGATTGCTTCAGAAAGTCTCAGCCCCAGCTGTGTGTCTCAGACAACAAGTCCATTTTCTTTAAGAACAAAATTTAATATTCCCCCAATCATAATTAGTTCCCCAGAATTTTACGGGAAAATAAATTAATATTCCAATTCAAAATAGACAAAACTAAAGAAAGTTTTTCTTGATTTTTAAAGGGACACTCAGTTTCATGTGGCATCTTAATTGAGGAATGAATGCCTTCAACTTTCTTACACGTAACAGGTTCAGTAAGATCCTCTACGAAGAGAACCCTACATTAATTTTTTTCTTTTTAAATATCATATAAAATAGATATGTGAGATAGATACATATGTGTATGCTTCTGTAATACACACAGAGACAGGTGTCTGTATACATCCACTTATGCCCACGGAAGGAGTGGGCAGAATCAGATGTGAATATTGTATTAGAGGAAAGTGTTCTCTTTAACAAGACCTATTGTCTTCAATTTTTTTTTAAAAATGTTTATTTTCATTTCAAGCAGAACAATAACAATAATCAATTTATAGTGTAATGTCCTACAAATAACTAAAAAATAAATAAACCAAGAAAACGGATTTAAATCTCATCCTTTCCAAAACTTCATCACAACTCATAATAACAAAGACAATAAATGTTTAGGAAGCAGAGGCCAAACGGGAAACATCAAATGAGAAGCCTGGGGCTGTGCCTTGATGCCCTCCAAGTAGGGCATTAGGTCACTATCAGAGAGAAACCCAGCCTGCCACTTCAGCAGTAGCTTCAGATGAGGCAGAAACTGTGCTGTCAAGTCACTGAGCCCGCTCCTCCTCTGCTCCTTCCAGAATCATCAAGTTGAGAAACACAGCTACATGGGAAGAGGGAGCATGCAGACCCTAGGCCTCCCTTGCAATAAAACACATTTTCTCCACTACTCTTACCCATCCACAATGCCTCCAGGCACAGAGAGAGGGTGACGGGATGGGACACTCCTTCCAGAAGCTACTGCCTGAAGGAGCACAAGAAAATTTCCTCAGCTCCAAGTTGAGGTAGGAGCCAGGCCCCACAGAGGGTGGCCTGGAGCTAAAAAGAATGCAACTGCACAACCACAAACACACAGTCAGGAAGTCAGGGAGGGCCGGACGAACCTGGTGTCCAGCATCTCTTAAGAGGAACCTGGCTGAGCAAGGAAAACCTACAGCGTCATCCCTCCCAATACTCCTCATGTCTGTCACTTCCATTCTAAAAGAAAGACGCATTTGAAACAAACAAGCCAGCAAACCATGCCTAAAAGCCGAATCGTCTCGGATTCACATTTCCCAACGGGATTTCTAGTTCTCCACAAATAATATCCCCGCTCGCTCTGCTCCCCGCTCTAATAATTGGGGGAGGGAGTGAGCGATGTCTAGAGAGACTGAAGACATTCGATCAGAATTCAAGGCAGCCTCTCACAACTCTCTTGTTTATAGAAAATGAATGTCTGCCTGGCTTGCTTTTAGTTCTGGAAAGGGGTCAGTCTTTATCAGCACGGTTCACACAGATCCTGGATTTTTTTTTTCCCTTATCTTAAATTGACCCGCTTTTAAGATAAAGACATAATAGAGAAAGCATTGACCTTACCTGGTCCCTAATGAGTTGGAAGTCAGAAAACCCCGCTCTCATTTCCTCTTATCTCGAGTCGCCTGAGAAGAGACTCGCGCTACCTTTTGTGCACTCGCGCCTGGAGATAGCCCCTCACGGATGCCTCCTTACGCCCGGGGGCGCGCTCGCAGAGTGTGCGGCCTCATGAGTCGGAGAATTCCTCCCTGGGGTCTCAAATCGGAGACCTGGATGCCAGCCCCAGGCCTAACCCTGCCCCCAGGAGGATTTAAGATCCCTTGGAAGGCTCCCGAGCGAGCCTTCCCTTTTGAAAGGCCAAGTCGTAAGCAGTGGGAAGAAGCCCTGCCTCCTGCGAGGCCCGTGGACTGGAGCGCGCGGGGCCTCCTCCGCCTCCAGGAGGAAGTGTCCGAGCGTTTCTCGCGCCGTTGGCTCCGGCCTGGGTCTGATCTCACTAGCGGACCCTAAGCTACCTCCCTCAGGGCCAGCCCCTATCCCAGAGCCGCTGCCCCGGCTGCTGAGGCACTCCCTGCCCCCACCCGCCTCCCGGCCTTGAGGACTCCAGCTGTACCCACAAGTGTCTCTGTTGGGGGCGGCGGCGGCCCGGACTCCCTTCTCCCCCGCTCAGCGCATCTCTGTCCCGCTCTTCTCGCCTTCCCTGAGCCCAGCCCAGTCCCCGGCCAGGCCGATTGAGAGGGAGGCCGTCCTCCCTCTCCGACCCAAAGCTCCAGGTTCCCAGGCTGGGGCGATGGTGGTGTGCGGCTTTGGGATGCTAAACATCAAACAAGGCAAGCCTGGGGTTTCAGGCCCCGAAGCCACTAGAGCCGCTCTCCAGGGCTCTCGAGAAAGTCCCCGTGTTTACTTGGCAGGGTGGGGGTGGGGGAGAGGAGGAAGAGGGGATGCTGTCTGCAAAATCTCCCCTACTCTCCGCAGCCGTCGGGGTTTGGGGGATGAGTGAGGGTGCTTAGGCAAGGGTGCTCAGCTTCTCTTCGATCTTGGAGCGAACTGCGCTGCCCCTCTACGTGGGGAAGCTTCTGGCTCTTAGAGCACGTCAGCGCCAGAGATATCCCCAAAAGGCTGATTTCTCCAGGCTGGAAACTGGGACGGAGATGCTGGAGACCTAGGAGAGGTCCAATCCAGGCGAAGACGACAATCGGCTACGCAGGGGGTCACCGGGATGTCGGGTGGGGAATGTCCCCAGGCTGAGGTCTTTTGCTGTACCCAGCGCGCAGGTACTTCTTTATCAAAAAGCTTCAGCTCGCGTTCCAGGGCCGCTTCCTGAAGCTATTAGAATCTGCCCGCCAAGGACCTGGAGCTGGTGGACCCCTGGTGATGGATGGAGAGAAGCGGCCAAGTCTCTGTTAGTTTCTGTCCCATCCGGAGATAGGGCTCAACTCACTTTCCTCCCTCCTCTCCGTCCCCAACAAGTAAACAGACTTCAGACTAAGCCGGCTTGAGGTGGCAGGGAGAAGAATGTATTTTATAAAACTCCTTCCAATACAAAGGGTACTAAGGCCGAGGTTACTACAACCTACAAAAATTGTGACACTCAGGTGCCCGCTTTGGGCCAGGGTGGGGGAGGGAGCAGCCGCCTTTGCTGCTGTGGGGCACCGCGCTCCCTGCGGGGCCCCAGACCAGACTTGTGCTGGTTTAAAAAAAAAAAAAAAAAAAAAAAGTTAAGCGGAAGCTCCCATCCCCTTGGGATTGGGATGTTAGAGCAAACATCTTCCCAGTCAAAGCCCCCGATGGAGCTGTGATTTGACCACCTATACACCCTGTCCCAAGACCACAGCTGCTCATTTCAACACAAGTGTTCAAACTTCACTGATTTTTGCTTGTTTTCCAAAATGTGAGGCCTCCTGAGATTTTCCCCAACAAGCACACTCTGCAGACCCAAGCAACCATCCTCAGGTTCTCTGGGTTTCTTCTGGATATTGGAAACCATATCTCAGCATCCTGACCCAGAATGACCCCTACACCTAAGGCACCAGGGGAGAGGAGCCTCTAGGAAATCAACAAAGAGGGACTGCTAGTCTGGAGCAAGGCTTTGGCCTAGGCAATTTCCCTCACAATTTCCTAAGGGTGGGATAAGTTGGAAGTTGGATGAAAAGAGACATCAGAGACAGAATAAGAGGAGAAGAGAGGAAGAAAAGACGAAGAGAACCAGAAAGGAAAAAGAAACATGAAATTCTAAGCATGAAATGAGTACAAGAAAGGAAAAAGAAACATGAAATTCTAAGCATGAAATGAGTACAAATACAAATTAATCAACCCCCCCACAAACACTTTCAGGCTAAGAGGGACCCACTTGGTCACTTTTGCTAGGTAGGTTTATCAAGGGTGACACAGAAGGGGCAATAGCCCATCTAGGGACTATGATTTCTCTGTTCAGAACCACTTTTTCCTTCTCCAGGGCAACCCAAAGAATTTCCCCCAAACCACATCTGGGCACCAAAGAGACCAGGAAATTCAAAGTAGAAAAAAAAATTGAAGAAGAAGAAGATGATGATGATGATGATGATTGCTGAGGTGTCAGGGATGGCTGGGGCAGCGAGAAGTAGAAAGTTGGGAACAGGAGAAAGATTCCTTACTACAAAGATATTTAGGAGCCCAAAGATGGAACCGGTGGAACAAAGAGGGAAAGCCCAGCTTCCCAAGTCCTGCTTTCAGCGTCCCCAGGCCAGTAGTTGAGTCAAGACCAGAAGGACTCCGAGAGGCTGGGGATCCATGTCCAGCCCTGCCTGGGGATAGCTGTTTTAGAGCAGAAACAAGACCGAGATAGACTTCCCCACTTTTGAAAACAGCCTCCCACCAAATTCTAATTTCAATAAAGCTCAGCAGCAGATTAGAAAGAAGGATTGGTGTTGAAATATACAGGGACCATCTGTTCAGTAAAAATGATCCCTCATTCAGGATTATTTAAAATGTATGTTATTTAAACCGCTTTAAAGTTTTAATCGTAGACTTAGCTGTATAAGACCACAGTAGACACTTCTGAGGTTTCAAAAAACAGAAGCCTGGCTCTGAAAACTAGTCCTTTGGTTGCTTTCTCTTCTGTTCTCCCTTTCCCTCCTCATGGAAGTAGTTTAGCTTTTTCCCTCTCTATTGCCAAGTCCTAGGACCGTTAAAGGTTTGGTTCTACTCAATTTGGAGACGGAACAAAACTCCATTTCCCTATGGGACAAGGACTCTGTGCCCAGCTCCTTAGCTGGTGTAGAATCCCTTTTGCTCCCAAACAATTCCAATCCCGTCAGGCCAACGATGAGCTGCCACCCCCCCACCCAAAAATGCCTTTCAAAGCCAAATCAAAACCAAACAAAAGGTGGACTTTTAATCAGAAAAAGAATCCTTTTAATTTGTATAATTTATTAGAAGCTTCTTAGGAACTATATTTAAGCCAGATATCTACATAAGTTACAACAGAAAAAGACTGACGCTGCAAATACCAAACTGCCAAATAATATACACAGATTTTTCAATGCCCATAAAAAATATGATGGGCTTGGGGGCAGGGAGTGGGTTTTTTTTTTACAACAAAATGTACAGATTACTAAAAACTAGGTGTGTGGTCCAACTTTTGACAGCGTTTTACAGCTACAAGTTCACATCAAACATAAAACAATTTTAGCCAGGGCTCTTCCCGGGGCTGAGCCAGGGTGGCCAGCGGGTGCTGGGAGGGGGCATTTCCTTTGTGTCATTGACATTTGGGTCCTGTCGTAGAGTCTGTCCTCTCCCCAGCCCCCATCTCCCCTTCAAAAGAAATCCTGGTATTTACAAGCGAGTCCACCTTGCTGGCACAGGGTACCCAGAGTGAAGTTTGCCATCTTTAGAGTCCAGAGCTGCGTCACAGTAGAGCCCTCTCCAAACTGCACCCTGCCTGAGTGAGGGAAACCCATTTCGATCACCTAAAAGACACCCCAAAAGCTGTTTCTTTTTGTTATGTCCTTCTCTGTTTAAAGACTCCTTAAAGAATTGGATTCACTTGGTTGTTTTTATTTTCTTTTTTTAAAAAATTCCCACAAATTTTAGAAAAAAAAAAAAAAAAAAGACGTCCAGCAGTTTGGCGTGTGTGTGTGTGTGTGTGTGTGTGTGTGTGTGTGTGTGTTTTCCCTTGGTCTATATGGGACAGATTCTTAAGAAAAGTCGAAGCGCAGGGAGCGGCGGGCAGATGGTGATGTGTGGCCGGCAGGAGGGAAAGCGATGAGGCAGCGCGCTGGGCCCGGCCCGGCCCGGTGTCCTCTCACCAGGTCCGACCATATAGCAAGGTGGAGCAGGACATGGTGCCATAGTCCGAGCCCGAAGAGTTCAGGTGGGAGAGGCTGGAGACCTGGCCCTGAAGCGCCGCGGGGCTGGCGGCGTGGTGCGCCAGGTCCGGAGACTGGCCCGCGCTGCCCGGCTGGTGGCCCGGGTGCGCACCCAGGCCAGGGCCCCCGCTACCCACTGAGATAGCGGCCGCGGCCGCCTGAGCAGCCTGCGCCTGCTGCTGCGCTTGCTGTTGCGCGTGGCCCTGAAGGCTGCCCGCACCGGGCGCCGGGGCGCCTGCCTGGCAGGGTTTGCCGTCTTTCACCAGGACGGGCACGGCCACGCGGCGCGGCGACTGCTGCTGCGCTTGCTGCTGCTGCGGGCACCCGGCGCCCCCGCCGCCGCCGCCGCCGCCACTGTCCTGCTGCAGTTGCTGCTGGGCCGCCTTGTCCTTGGCTTGGCGCTTCATCTTGTAGCGGTGGTTCTGGAACCAGATCTTGACCTGAGTGGGCGTCAGGTGGATCATGCTGGCCAGGTGCTCCCGCTCGGGCGCCGACAGGTACTTCTGTTGCTTGAAGCGTCGCTCCAGCTCGTACACCTGAGCCTGGGAGAAGAGCACCCGGCGCTTCCGGCGTGGTGCGCTTGGCAGTGGGGCCATGTTCTTGCTCACATCCCCCAGCGAGCCCAGGCCGCCCATGCCGCTCATGTTCATGCCGCTCGCCGGGCCCATGAAGCGGGAGACTGTAAGCGACAAACGCACAGCGTCGGCGGGGGCCGGGCCGGGCCAGGCCACCTCTGCCTTCCGTGCCCTTGGCCGGCCCGGCCCACCCCGACGGCGCCCTCCTCACCTAGGCCGCCTCCGCCCTGAGAGGCCTAAGCGCCGACAGTTAGCGCCTGCCCCAGGCCATGCCGTCGAGGGATTTACTGGAAAGCTCCCCACCTCAACCCCGGTTGCCTCCCTCAGTCTCAGTGCTCCGGCCCCAAAACAAAGTGGAGAAAGGCCGCTTCTGTCCCTTTCTTGCCCAACCCCGGCCAGAGTCGTTGGGTTAGCGGGCCACAGGCGGCGAACTGGGCCCAGACCAGGACCTGGGGTCCCACCGTAGACCCCAGCTTTGGGAGTTTGGGAGAGTGGGGTGTTCACTTTCGAAAGCTAAAGTCCCAGACGCTTTGCCTCCTGGCCGCTCTCTCCTGTGAGCCCCAGTGAGGGCACCCGCTCGCACCACTTAGAGCCCCCTCTGACGCCGCGCGCCCTTCCACCTGCCTAGACTCGAGAGTCGGCCGGGCGGGTCCCCTGAGCGCGTCGCAGTAGGGCAGCCTCCCGCCCGGCCAGGCCGCTCCTCTCTGCTCCCTGCTTGCCCCCAGCTCCCTTAATTTTTCGGGGGCCCGGAGGGCGATCCTGGGCACTCCGAGGTCTCCTGAGCGGAGCAGAGCTGCCAGTCGGCCGCATCTGGGAGACGCCAAAGGCTAGCATCTGCCGCAAGTCCCCAGCGTTATCAAGTGTCCCTTCTGGGACCCCTCAGTCCGGCAGGGGGAAGGATCCCCGGCCCCCGTACCCTGCTCCCTGGCGCGGCTTCCGGGCCGCCCACCCTGACGCCCAGTGCGCAGCCGGCAGGCGCTGCGCCTGCGGGACTGCTCTCCCCGCTCCTGCCGTACTCAGCCCGCGGCCCGGCAGTGGGGCGGCCTCACTTACTGGCGGGGAAGCGCGGGTCTGGGTTGGCGCCGTACCATCCGGGGCCCGAGGCGCTGTTCCGCATGGTGTCCTGGTACGGCGGCAGCTCGCTCATGTTGCCCAGGTTGCCGTTGCAGTAGCCCCCCACGGCGGAGTGCGAGAGCTGGGGCACCCCCGCCGCCGTCATGTGGTAGGCGGCCGTGACGGCGCCGTGGTGCCCCACGGCGTGCTGCTGCATGGCCGCGGCCGGCGGAGCCGCCTGGCCCTGCCTGTAAGCCGCCAGCGGAGCCCCGAGGCCGCCGCCCTCCATGCCCACTTTCTTGTAGCTTTCCTCCAGGGGACTCAAGATGTCAGACACTGAGAACGGAGTCGTGTGCTTTGGACTCATCGACATGATTCGGCGGCGGCTGGAGGAGGAAGGAAGAGGAGGAAAAAAAAGGGAGAGGGGGAAGGCGAAGCCTCGCTGCTTTTTTTTTCTCCCTTTGCCAAATATTCTGGTGTTACCTTAACGCCGATCTTGTTGGATGTACACGTAACCGAGTGGACCGAGTCCGCCTTAATTGGCTTGAGTGGAGGCTCGGGGGCTGCCTCGCGTTTGTTTTAGCCCGGCGCCAGGTTTTAGGCAGCCACCAGAGGCGGGGCGTAAGCGCTAAAGCAACAAGACAATAGAAGCCTACATCTTGCCCGAGATAATTAGCTTACATGCTGATGACAAGGTAAACACCTTTAAGTTTCACTTGTCAGGATTTTTTAGGTCTCAAAGAGGGAGAGAGAGAGAGAGGCAGAGACGCGACCCAAAGCATTTCTTTCCCCCTCCCCGGACACCCCCACCCCATTTTTTGTGGGGTGCGGGCGGCGCGCGGGGGGGAGACGGGGGAGGGAAAGGAGGAGGGAACCGAGAGAGGGGAGGGCAAGAGGTGGGGTGAGGAGTAGCCGAGGAGGAGGGATGGTGGGGAGGAAGGAAGGTGAATGCTGCTTTGCAACCAACTTTCGGAGTTACAAAGTGAACCACTTTCCAATACAGTCGGGGTTCCCGGGAGGGGACAAGTCTTTAGAGGGAAGGGGCCAAGGGACAGGGTAGGGGTTTCACCTGAGCCTGCTGGGGCTGCTCCTCCCTCCCGCCGCGGCCTCCCAGCCCCGCGCCTTCCCACTGCCTCCGGACCACATCGGGCGTCGCGGCGCCGAGCCCCAGTCGCCACCAAACGAGCTCGCGAGTCTGGGGACGAACCCTGGGACCGCACTGTTGGTCTGCGTGTCTGTCCGTCTGTCTGCCTCTTCTGCCGCCGTCAGAGGGACACCTCTGCTCCCCGCCCCCTTTCCCCCTACCCGAGAGAGAATCCCAGCGGGCGGAGGGGACGCTGAGCAAGGGATCGGCTGCCTCCGAGAGGCTGTCCCAGATCCCCGCGTCCCCCTCCCCCCACCTCGGGGTCTTCTCAGCGGTCCAGGGCCCCCTCCATCACGCACCCCCCCCCCCACAACCCACACGCGGAACCCTCTCCCCACCCCCATTCCCGGCCAAGGCAAGCACACTACTGGCCGCCAGTGCTGGGAAGCTGGGGGGCACTAACCCCAAGGGCCATTGCTGAAGTTGCCCCACCTCGAACAAACCTGGTGTCCCCGACCCTCGCCCATCGCCCGGACACGCGGGGTTCTGGGGCTGGAGCTGACTTTCCGAGAACATCACAGCCCCAGCACCCGAGCCCAGGGCCACGCTGTTTTCCCCTCTGATGCTTCAGGGAGGGCGCGGGCTGGGAGCGTCGTGAGTACCCGCCCGCCTGTTGCCGGGCGGAACTGAGCCTGAACCCCGGCGGGACCAGCTGGCCGGGAGGGGGCGAATCCCAAGGCGCGAGCAACCCAGCAGGCGGGAGGCTGGGCTGAGGCTCGCCTCCGCCCGGAGCTCAGCCATGCAAAAGTGCACTTGCTTCCCCGGGAATAACCAAATATCTTTGTTTAAAGTGGCGGCGTAAATGGCCAGTCGCTTTGTGGCCACGCTGGATATTAGTAGATGAGGATCATTCTGCTTCAATTGGGCGCCTCTCATCCGGCGAGCAAGAAACTGCTTAGGAGGAAGTGGGTTTCCTGTCTGCGCGTTCCCAGGCTTCAAGTGTGAGCCCCGCGCCTTGAGGGTCCTTGGGCGCCTGGAGAGGGGGAGCTGTGGGCTTTCGCTCCCCAGCCCGGCCAGAGGCACCGCCGTGCTGCTCCGGCCAGGCCCGGGCCTCCAGTCCAGTGGACTGCAGTGTCGCACGCAGATCCCGAGACCCACTCCGACTTTCCCCTCCTGGATTCTAACCGTTTTGTTGTTGTTTTGCTTTGCTTTTTCTTCGGCTCTTTGAGGCTCCTCTCTGGGCTAGGGGCTGGGAGGGTGGAGCACTCCCTGGCCAGGCTGGGGCTTCCAAGACACTGCGGGGGCCAGTTAAGGATGCTTCTCGGATTTGTTTTTTGTTTTCAAATTTTCCTTCCCCTCCTTGTAGAGAAGGAGCCCCCAGTAATGAACAGGCACTCTTGAACGATTTAATTCAGCAGGTTAGGCGCCTTTTCCATTAACAGCAGTTGTAGTAAGGAAAGTTGTTTTGTTTATTGGCTTGTTATTTTAGCATTTTCAGTTCTCTCCTTGAGAAGTGCTCTGTATTCCCTCAATACAAAGGCAACTTCTATACTGACATTCGCTTTCCCCACCACCTATATCGCTTATGAGAGGAGAGGAAGCCCAAGGCACCCCCTTCCTCCCTCATGGGCCAACATTCTCACGCATGGCCCTTGGGCTTTGGGGCAGACAACTCTGCATTTGGGCACGGAGAGACCTGCTTGTCCGTTGTGCCACGAAGGACAAGCACCAAGCCGGCTCCTTGCCCTTTAATCAAGGGGCTTCTCTGGGGGTACTCTCAGGAAGACTCAGACTCCAACTGAGCTTTGGTCGATGTGATGTCTAAGCCCTGGGAGCAAGGAGAGAAGACGACGTGGGGCTCAAGTGAACCGTCGGGGAGATCTGACAAAACTGAATACAGATCTTGCCTGCAGGCGCCCCTAGCCCCTGGGCTTGTGTTTGGACTGGGGTCTTAATGACAAGGCAGGGTGGGTTTTCCATTCCCCTGTCTTCTTTCTCTTTCTCCCTCTCCATTATTTCATATTATTGGTAAATACAAGAAACGCCAGGTATAGAATGTTGTAGCCTCTCCGCTCTCAATGCCATTTAGAAAAGGAGGTGATTCTTCACAAGGTTTCTCTGAAATTCAAATAAGATCGGGCACATAAAAGCGCTTTGAAAGCTTTGGAAAATTTCTAATTTCATTGCCAGAGCTCGAGATTTCTGTATTGTCATTAGTACACTTCCCACTCTGCCCTGCCTTTAAGGCCTTGAATCTGAGTGAAGGGGAGAGTTAGGCGCACCTTGCGCGGTCCCTGAGCCTCGGCCTTCGTCCCTCGGCAGCTTTCCAGCCCAGCAGCAGGCTCGGCGGCGCACGTGGCTAGTAGCCCCCACCTCCCCCTCGCCCAAGGCCTGCCGACCAGACAGTGACCCCCAACCAAGCAGCAGGGGTTGAGACACCGCGGGAGCTGAAGGCTAACAGGGGTTGGGAGGTGGGGGCGGTGCCGGGCTACGGCAGCTCCTCCACGCAACCCCTCCCCCGCAACCAAGATCCCGCTGCTACCTTGTCCCACCCCCACCTCCTCCAGCAGGCGCGCGCACCCACACCAGCCGTAGACTAGACTTTACCTGGGCCTTTGCACCTTGCGGCCCCCGCCACCTCTTCTACCTTTCTCTTTCTCTCTCTCTCTCTCTCTCTCTCTCTCACACACACACACACACACACACACACACACACACACACCGCCCCACGCTCTTTGCCAGATGTGCTGCATTGCCAAGACTAAGACGTCTAGTCTAGCCTGAGGTGGTAGGGGGAAGACTGGTATCTCGATCTCGGAATTGATCAAGCAGAGACTTTGAGAGTCCCTCCCCTGGCCCCACACCTCTTCCTAACCCAGGAGTGTCCTTTTTTTTTAGCTGCCTCCTAGAGTCATCTTAAGTAGGGCGACCCTGGTTAAACTGGTAATTTCTTCATGGTTGCAGGAAATACTTGGGAACCCTGAGTGTCCCCTGCCCCCCCCCCCCCCCCCCGCCCTTAGGACCCCTGTGACTTCAGTAACTCTCCTGGGCAGAGTGGGCGCAGTGGGGGCCCAGTTCTGGCTTCTGGGGGAGCTTTCCCTGGTGGGGCCCGGGGAGCCTACCTCAGTCCCTGACACACTGCTTTGCTCTCTGCAGCTTGGCCTGAAATCTAAGGAGCCCCAGAGACTCAGGCTCAGGCCCAGGGTGGGAGGACAGAATTGCCATCAACCTTTGCTCACCACCTGTGTGGTGAAGGGAAACCCCTTTCTGTCCCAACAGAGTCACTTCTTTGAGAATTTAGAACAGAGGACTCTTCCGGAAGGCTGTATGACTCAGGGTCTGTAGCTTGGACAGCCAGAGGAATGAAAAGTCCTCCCTGGTTTCTCACCACATTTTTCTAATTCTCTTCATGGTCCTTCACACCTCTTCTAGATCCGTGAGAGACCATGTGCCCTGGTGGTGTTATTTTGCTCCAAGTTTTATCGCAATTCGTAATTTATTCAACAAATATTTATTGAGTACTGGCTCTGTGCCAGGTTCTGTGCTGGGCCTAAAAAATCAGCTTTAGGGCACCTGGGTGGCTCAGTGGGTAAAGCCGCTGCCTTCGGCTTAGGTCATGATCTCAGGGTCCTGGGATCGAGCCCCGCATCGGGCTCTCTGCTCAGCAGGGAGCCTGCTTCCTTCTCTCTCTCTCTGCGTGCCTCTCAGTGTACTTGTAATTTCTCTCTGTCAAATAAATAAATAAAATCTTTTTAAAAAATCAGCTTTAAACAAGCTAGATGTGGCTCCTACCCTCACAGAGCTTATAAATTAACAATAAATCACCCAAATGATATGCATGTAGTCCCTTTGTGACAATGTTACTCTGGGATTCAACTGAGATAGAAGGGGTTTTGATGAAGGGGTGTGTGTGTGTGTGTGTGTGTGTGTGTAGCAGGGATGGGGTAGGTTCTTCACATTTCTGATCTTAAAGTGCTTAGGGGTGGTAGGCAGGGCACTTGAGTAGAAGTCAGAATCCCTGGGGTTCAAGCCCTGGTGTTGCCACCTTTCAGCTCTGTGGTATAGCTCTCCCAGACTCCCACCATACCCAGGAGCTGTTCGCATCATGGCCAGAGTAAACTATGGCGGTGTTTACTGCCTCCCTCCCTTATAGTGAAACCTTGTTTTTTATTTATCCTTGGATCTTCCAGTGCCTCAAGAAATTAAGGAATTAAGGAAACAAAGCCTCTTAGCACCTGATTCCTGAGAAGCCCCCCACACACACACAAAAAGGTGTCTTAATCTCTGTTTGTGTACCTCCCAGGTTGTACTAGGGATCCAAGTTTATTTTTATTTATTTATTTATAAAGATTTTATTTATTTATTTGACAGATGGAGATCACAAGTAGGCAGAGAGGAAGGCAGAGAGAGAGAGAGAGAGAGAGAGAGAGAGGAGGAAGCAGGCTCCCTGCTGAGCAGAGAGCCCGATGCTGGGCTCAGTCCCATCATGACCTGAGCCTAAGGCAGAGGCTTTAACCCACTCAGCCACCCAGGCGCCCCTTGGGATCCAAGTATTTAAGGATGAGATCGTGTGCGTGAGTTTGTAAAGCACAAAAATCGCTAGCAGATGGAAGGAGTTATTACTTGCGGTTCTATATCTTGAGTTTATAGAAACTGAATCCAGGCCTCTAACTCAGCATGAATCTCTCTGGGCCCTTGGCTGTTCCTGCGCCCAGGCCGTCGGTAGACTAGCCTTCCTCAGCCGGGGGCAGCGCCCCTCCTCCCGGGCCTGGCTGAGTCGGGCTCCCAGGTGCGGTTGAGGCAACTCCCCCCCGACCGGGTAAAGGAAAGCAGGAACGCAGCGAGGCCCAGGGAGAGGAGGATGTGGCTGCTCCGCGATCTCGAGATCCAAGGAACAGAATACGGCGCCCCCTCTGGAAGGCGTCTCTCTTTCTCTGAAGGACCTCCCTGGAACTCGCTGCGCCTTTTTTCCAGGCACCAGACTTGAGAGCCTCTGGAAATTCTGCGCGAAGCCCGGGGGCCTGCAGGAGGGCGGCTTTCCCCAGGGAAGCTTTCGCAGGCGCTGGTCCAGGAACCGATCCGGAGCTACAGCGCGCTCCCTCTACTGCCCCCCGTCCTGGTTTGAGCGTCTAGGGTGTTTGGCGGCCAGTTTCCCTTTGCGGACGCTCTCCTCAAACCATGGCCTTTGGGCAGGCCCTGGAGGTAGGGGTGGGGGTGGGAGGCGACCCTAGGACGTCTGAGAGTAGTACTCCAGTGCCGCTCTCTCCCTGCACTGGCGCGCTCTGCGGTTGGAGTGGCAGATGAGGTCGTGCGCGTGAAGGCCAGAGTCCGCCCAGAGAGGAGAGTCCACTCTCCGGCTTTTGCTGTCGAAGAGGTTGACACCTGTGGTCTCGGAACTTGCTTATTTTCGTCGCACATTCCAACCTAGATTCAACTTGTCCCAAGTTACAGTCAGAGCCCCTATGGTCAGGGCGCCCCCTGGCGGGAAGGGATCTAGGGTAGCCGCAAGTTGGGGGACTGGACTACAAAGTAGTGAGAAAAGGGGGGACTCAGAGCTAGCAGCACCTTTGAAATGCGGAGAAGCCAAGACAGGGGTGGGACGTGGGGGGAGGCTGGCCTGCAACTGCTGGGAGACCCGGCGAGGCCGATGCGGGGAGCCCCGGAAGACCGAGGCACCAGTAGAGCCTAAGCCCTATAGAGAATTGGGAGGTTTCCTCCCAGTTCTTCGTTTCTGTTTAAATTAAGAGCCTGCAAGTGGGCAACAGAGCGGACGGTGGTGAGTCCGCCTTGCTTTGGACGGACGGGAAACCCCCATCTTAAGGAATGCGAACATTCCCAGGAGGCGCGTGCAGTTAGCGGGAAAGTTTTGGAGCCACGGATGAAGCCGAAATGCCAGATTCAGGAAGGATCCTCGTGGCGGCGCGGCTGTTTCGCCCTAGGACCTGTGCAGCTGCAAACAACTTGAGATGGCTGAAACCTTCAGCTCTTCCTCCCTTTCATCTCCCATCAAACCGAAGCCCCAGCAGTGGGCGCCCATGGGCCTATACAGTAGTTGCGTTTTCCTCTGAGTCGCCAGCAGCGCTCTGGGGTTTATTTTTCCGCTCCTTTCCCCTCTCCAATCTCCCACCCTTCCCCCAACCTCCAACACTGGGCCCGGGCAAAGTTTCAAGGAGCTGCATTACCACCCTCACCTCCACCCCCGCCCCCAGCCTCCGGCTCTCTCCCGGAGATTTCCGCGGCTTTGGGGTTTCTGGGACTTGACCTAGGCGGCTTCCCCACCCTTCACCTCCCAGACTCCGGGTCTGTCTTGGACAGTTATGGACCGATGCGATCCGCAGCGCCCTCTTCCAGCCATCAGGAGAACTGCATCTTCAGGGCCGTCCCGGGAAAGAAAGCTTTGTTCCCAGGTCCGCCAGACAACACTGGTAGTGTTCAGACCCTCACAGTAGTTCATCCGCTACGGATTTGCTCATCTAACTATTCATCATACTGTCTACACGACCGCATGCCTGGCTGTCAATAGGCCCACCCAAAGCCACTGCAATAGAGGTGTTATGAGTCTCTTGGGATCATCCAGCCTCCTGCACCAGCTATTTGGAAAAGCTCCTGTGTAGATCAGGGCCATGGAAACTACTGTGATAACTAATTTTTCCTTTAATCATACTTTCCCTTGAAATATATATATATAATTTCCCCATCATATCTGACGGCAATTGGACACATGTTTGGTGGCCAGTGTAGTAGCTTGCATTTTCTGTATGCTCGGCTGCAGAAAGCAGTGGCCCTACTGGCTCGACACAAGGGGGCTCTGCTTGCTATTGCATAAGTAGGCGGATAGCACCTAGAAAATACAGAGGATCAAGAATACTTCTGGAACTAGTTACACTATGACGGGTGCCCTTTAGACCTCTAATCTCTGGCACAATCTCACCTGGCCAGGATTTCTTCCCAATTATTCCCCCTCGTTGGACCCTTGCCAAGGCTGCCTGTTCTCTCTACCCCCTTCCTCACGTGCCTAAATTATTCTGCTTTTAATTTTTTTCACTTAGCCAGAACATCATTTCCACCCCCATAAATAAGTCATACTCTTATTTTTAAAAAGTCCAATCGCCTCTTCCAAAAATTAAATGTCTGACACACAGTAGGAACTCAATATGTCTGCAGAATGAATGGATGAATCTGTATTGCACTTGTCTATTACATTAATAAGACCGTTTGCTCTAATTGAATGATTTTCTTATTGTTTCATATGTTCATTCTCCTTTCAGCTAGACTGTTGGGTCGCTGATTTCAAGGGCTACGCCAGACACTTAGACATGTCCCCCGAAATGGGCTCAGAGCATTGCAGCATTTGAAAATGTTAATCATCTCTTTTCAAAATTTTCTCCTTGGCTTCAAAGTCACCACTCGGTTATGGTTCTCTGCCTCTGTCTCTGGCCATTTTCTTCTTCACTGTTGTACTTTCCTCCTCCCCTGCATACCCATCTCCATGGCTTCAATTGCCACATATGGCTGATGGTTCCCGAGTACGTACTTCCGGCCAACCTCTCTCCAGAGCTTCAGCCCTATATTTTCAGTTGTTTACTTCTCATATGAATGTCCACCAAACTTAATGTATCCCAACCTGAACTCAAACACTGCCCCAGCTGGCTTCTTGTTCCGTGTTCTTGATCTAGGCGAATCTCCTCCTCCCCACAATCCCAATCCCCCATTGGCTCTTGTATTGGTCTGCTTGGTCTTCCATAACAAAACACCAGAGACTAGGGGACTTAAACAAAGGAAATTTATTTTCTCACAGTTCTAGACGCTGGAAAGTCCAAGATCAAGGTCTGGCAGGTTTAGTTGCAAGTGAAATTCTTCCTGGCTTGTGTCCAGCTCCTTCTCACTGTGTATGTATGATGGAGAAAGATCTCTCTCTCTTCCTCTTCTTACAAGGCTGGAGTCCTACTAGATTAGGGCCCCACTCTTATGACCTCATTTAACATATTTAATATTAATTACCTCCTAAATTCCCTATTTCCAGGAACAGTTACATAGAGGGTTAAGTCTTTGACATACGAATCTGGGGGACAAATTCAGTCTACACCAACCCCCAAGACATACACCTGACAGCTCCCAAGACATATGTCCTTTTCCTCTTCCTCATCCAGCTAGTGATAAAGTTATATCAATTTCACATCTTAGATGTCTCCAGGTCCAGCCTCACTTCTTCATAATCAGTTCTTCTCTCCCTGTACTACCTTCACCATCTATTGCCTAATCATGTGGCTCTTATTTCTTCCTTTAGGCTCTCTCCAGTCTAGTCTATGGTCCTTGTCCACAGGACAGAATCCAGCATATCTCTCCAAATCAATTTCTCCCTACCTCACTACCTACCCCTTCACACCCTCCTCTCCAGCTACCCTAAGTTGCTGTTGAAGGAGGTCATTGATGGGATGTGACCGCTGGCTGACCTGTGATCTGAAACTGGGCTGTCAAAGGTTCCTCACCCCCACCCCCGTCCTTGGAATGAATATTCCGCTTGACTTCTCTGCCCACAGAAGCTGCCCCAAGCTTCTGCCCACAGAAGCTGCCCACAGAAGCCTTGAGACAGTGATGTGGGGTTGAGACTGTCTTGACAATATCCATGACTGAACCAAGTTAATGTCTCTGTATAGACATGTAGGATTTGACAAACCCGGGGAGGTGGGGTGGGGGGGAACTGCTCCTCTTGTAGCCTCTGGGAGAAGCCTTGTAATTAAGTTCACTTGCTCATTAAACCTGCCACCTACTAATCTGTTGTGATCTGCCTCTTCCTGCAGTCTCTCCCTGCCCTCCTTTTTTGGGGGGCCTGTTTCAGATTATCCCTAGTAAGCTCCGGAGGTTGCAGACCAATGACTTCTCACATTTCTTTTTACTTTATACAGTTTTATTGAGGTATAACTGACATACAGTAACCTCCGTATTTACAGTATAAAACCTAAATATATATATATACCCATAAAATCATGACCATAGAAATAAACATATCTAACCTAACCCCACAAAAGTTTCTCCTGATCCTTAGTAAGCATTATCTCCTCCCCTCCGTGTGACTCATCCTGGTCACTAAGCAATTACTGATCTACTTTCAGATACACAAATAAGTCATCATTTTCTAGAATTTTACACAAACACTATTTTTTAAAAAAATTTTATTTATTTATTTGACAGAGAGAGAGCACAAGTACAGAGAGCAAGGCAGAGAGAGAGGAAGAAGCAGGCTCTCCGCTGAGCAGGGAGCCCAGCATGGGACTTGATCCCAGGACCCTGGGATCATGACATGAGCTGAAGGCAGATGCTTAACCGACTGAGCCACCCAGGCATCCCTACACAGACACTATTTTACATAAAAACTATTTTGCACTCTATTTTGTCTGGATCTTTATGCTTAGTGTAATTATTTTGAGATCCATTAACGTTATGACATGTATCCATAGTTTGTTTTTTGTTTTTTTTTTAATTACAATAGTATTCAATTGAATGGATATACCAAAATGTGTTATCCTTTCAACTGTAGATGTACATTTGGTTTATTTCCAGTTCGGGGCTATTACAAATAAAGATTCTATAAACATTTATGTCAAGTCTTTATGAAGACATGTGCTTTGATTTGTCTTGGGTAAATATCTAGGAGTGGAATAGCTTCCATGTGTGAGTGTCAAACATTCAATCTTTTGTCATTAAGGATGATGTCAGTCATAAGCTTTATGTAGATGCTCTTTATCAGTTTGAGAGAGTTCCCTTCTGTTTCTATGTGCTGAGGGTTTATGTCAGAAATGGATATAGGTTTTGTCCGGCATTTTCTCGGCATCTTCTGAGATGAACCCATCATTTTATTATTTATTTATTTATTTATTTATTTTTAAAGATTTTATTTGTCTATTTGACAGAGAGAGAGAGAGAGAGAGAACACAAGTAGGCAGAGCAGCAAGCAGTGGGAGAGGGAGAAGCAGGCTCTCCACTGAGCAGGGAGGCTCACGTGGGGCTCGATTCCAGGACCCCAAGATCACAACCAGAGCTGAAGGCAGCAGCTTAACAACTGAGCCATCCAAGCGCCCTGAAACTATCATTTTTAAATTTAAATTTAAATTTTTTTCATTTTTTATTTTTAGTCTATTAATAAGGTGAGTTACACTGATTGATTTTTGAACGTTAAACCAATCTCACCTTTCTGGGATAAATTCCACTTGGTCATTATTTGTTATCCATTTTAGATATTATTATAGTCAATGGGCTGAATATAAAAATAAAAATATAAAATATATATTATAAAATATTAAAAATCTTTTTTGAAATATTTTATTTATTATTTATTTAACAGAGAGAGACACAGTGAGAGAGGGAACACAGGCAGGGGGAGGGGGAGAGGAAGAAGCTGACTCCCCACTGAGCAGGGAGCCCAATGTGGGCCTCTCCATCGAAAGACCCTGGGATCATGACCTGAGCTGAAAGTGGATGCTTAACAACTGAGCCACCCAGGTTCCCCTGGCTGAAGGTTTCTTAAGAACTTTTTTATTTATGCTCTTAGCATGTTATTCTGGAATTTTCCTTTCTTAATAATGGTTTTGTCTATTTTGATGTCAGTGTAATGGTAGCTTCACAGGATGAGCTGAGAACTATTCCTACCCCTTCAATTTTTTGGAAGAGTTTCTGAGGAATGTGTAGCTCCCTCTTTCTTAAATGTTTGAATGTTTGGTAGACTTCCCCAATGAAGCTAGCTGGTCTGGCATTTCCTTCATGGATAAAATAATTAATATAATATAATACAATATAATATAAATGAGATACATAAGATTATATAAGATGGAATAAAATATAAAAGTATATTCAGATTATCTATTTCTTCCTGAGTGATCTTTGATAGTTTTTGTCTTTCAAGGAATTTGTCCATTCCATCTAAGTTGTTGAAATAATTATTCATGTAAGCTATTTCCTTATTACCTTTCAATACCTGTAGGTTCTATAGTTATGTCACCACTTCATTTATTACTGATTTTGGTAACTTGTGTCTTCTGTCTCTCATTTTTTGATAAATTTAGCTAGAGGCTTACCAGTTTTATTGATCTTCTCACAGAATCCCCTTTTGGTTTCATTGACTTTCTCTATTGCTTTTGTTTCTCATTTCAATAATTTCGGTTCACATTTTTATTATTTCTTTTATTCTGCTAGCATTGTGCTGTATTTCTCTTCTTTTTCTAGTTTCTTAACATGAAAACTGAGGGCATTGATTTGAAACTATATTAGTTTCCTGTGGTTGCTGTTAAAAAAATGACCACAAACTTGGAAGCTTAAAGGACAGAAATTTATTCCCTCCCAGTCTGGAAGCCAGACGTCTGAATTGTAGGTGTTAGCAGGGACCCTCTGCTCAGAGGCTCTGGGGGATTCTGTTCCTTGACTCTTGTAGCTTTTGGTGGCTATCCACAGTCCTTAACTCGTGACTACATTACTCAAATCTCTCTCTATTTTCACTTTGTCTCCACTTCACAGAGGTCTTCTCCTCTGTGGTTCTCTTAGCTTCTCAAAATGCTGGGATGGCATGTAGAGCCCACCTGGATAAGCCCAGCCGATCTCCTCATCTCAAAATTCTTAACTTTATATCTGCAAAGACTCTTTTTCCAAATAAAGTAACATTCTCAGGTTCTGGGGATTAGAATGTGGACATATCTTATTGGAGGCCACAGGTTGACCTACTGCAAAGACCTTCTTCTCTAAATTGACATTTAAGTGCTATAAATTTCCCTATAAGCACTATTTTAGCCACATCCCATACACCGTGATAAGTTGTATTTTAACTTTTATTTTCAAATCAGTCAAAATATTTTCTAATTTCCATTTTTTTTCTTTTTTTGACTCTTGGGTTATGCACATTTATGTTCTCTAATTTCCAAATGACTGGGTATTTCCCAGAGATCTTGCTGTTATATTGTGATTCTGTTATACTCCTGATTCTATTGTGATCAGAGTACTAATTTTGTATGACTCAAATCCTTTTAAATTTATTGAGGCTTACTTGATGGCCCAGTATATAGTCTATCTTGGTAAATCTATGCATACATTTGACAAGAATGTTTACTCAACTAATACAGAGTGTTCTATGAATGTCAATTAGGTCAACTTTTTTCATGTTATTGAAGTCTTCTGTGCTCTTTTTTTTTTTAAGATTTTATTTATTTATTTGACAGAGAGATCACAAGCAGGCAGAGAGGCAGGCAGAGAGAGAGAAGGGGGAAGCAGGCTCCCCGCTGAGCAGAGAGCCCGACGTGGGGCTCGATCCCAGGACCCCGAGATCATGACCCGAGCAGAAGGCAGAGGCTTTAACCCACTGAGCCAGCCAGGCGCCCCGTCTTCTGTGCTCTTATTGTTATTCCATTTACCTGTTCTATCAGTTAAGGCAAGAGAAGTACTAAAATCGTCAATTGTAATTGTGAATTTCTCTCTTCTCCTTACAGTTCTATCAGCTTTTGCTTCATGTATTTTGAGGCTCTGTTTTTAGAAACATTTAAGAATGTTGTATCTCTTGAATTCAACACTTTATCATTATTAAATGATCCTTTTCCTTCTGGTATTATTCCATGTTCTGAAGTCTTCTTTCTCCAATATTAATATAGCTTTATTTTGATTTGGATGGGGATCATATATCCATTTTTCTTCTTTTACTTTTAGCCCACATTTGTGTCTTTACAGTTAATGTGGGTTCTTGGAAGCAGCATATACCTGGGACTTGCTTTTAATTCACTTAGACAATTTTTGCCTTTAATTAGGATATTTAGACTAGTTGCATTTATGATGTGATTATTGCTATTGCTGAGGCAAAATTGACCACCTTGTTGTTTGTAGTCTATTTGAGACTTCTTTGTCCCTCGCCCCTTTTTTGCCTTCTTTTAGATTAATCAATGCTCTATGATTCCATTTTACCTCCTTCTCTTGGCTTATTAGCTATAATTTTCATTGTATTATTTCAGTAGTGGCTTTTATAGTTGAACTTATCACAGTTTATCTTCAAATGATATTATACCAACTAATTTGCTTTCTGGCCTTTGTGCCATTATTGTCATATATTTTACTTCTAAACATATAATAGACACCATAATAAATGTTACCATTGTTTCACATGGTCAATTATCTTTTCATGAGATTTAAATACTAAGGGAAAAAAATTTTATATTTCACATATAGTTGTTATTTCTGGTGCTTTTCAGTAGATCCACATTTGTGTCTGGTACTATTTTCCTTCTGCCTGAAGAAATTCTTTAAAGCATCTCTTGTAGTTCTGGTGGTGATGAATTCTTTCAGCTTTCACCTATCTCAAATGTCTTTATCTTCATTTTTCAAAGATACTTTTTCATTAGGTATAGAATTACAGGTGGACAGTGTTGTTGTTTTCTTCTTGCAATATTTTTAAAATATTACTTATCTTCTGGCTTACACTCTTTCTAGGGACAGCACAAAAGTGAAGAGCATTGAGAAGGTTTCACCCCTCCTCCAATAATCTCTATAAACTCCCTCCAGACTCTGATATGGAAAGTTTGTTTTTATTACCTTGTGTGAGTAGTTTCATGATCCCGCCTCCATCTACCCAAAACACTTTTGTGTTTTGTGTTTTGTGGGTAGATAAAATTGTTACTTCTTACTGCATCCTATATGGAAATTGTGAAACTGCCACTGATTGCTTCAAAATCAGCAGCTGGTATATTTCTATGTGGAACTGTTAGAGTTAAACTTTCTATAATTGTTATTTTAAGACTTTTCCAGGATGGAATGATGTTGTTATGGTTATTCTTCTCTTGCCTAAGTCTCCTATAAATTATCCATTAAGATGCATTCTTTTGGGAAAGTGAGGTGGAAACTACAATGTACGTTTTCAAAAGGTTACCTTGTGTCTCAGCTGAAGTTGTTCGTTAAAACCTTTCCCCCTTGCTTCTCCCTCTCCCACTCTCCCTGCCTGTGTTCCCTCTCTTGCTATGTCTCTCTCTGTCAAATAAATTTTAAAAAATCTTTTTAAAAATCACTAAAAAATGAAAACAAACAAACAAAACACCTTTCTCCCTTTAGAATCAAGGTAATAAAATATAGATTGACTTCCAGACCGACTGTAAGAAATTCACTTGCCTGGACATTTTGAGAACAAAGTTTGAGGAACACTCTTAGGTAAAGGGAAAGTCCTGGACATATCCCAGGAAATGTTCCCGGCATTTTGACATTTGTATTACAAGAGAAAGGTAGTATTTTCCCAATTTTTATAGACAAAGAAATGAAGGCTCAAGTACATCCCTGAATTACATAACTAGTAAGTTGTAGAGCTAAGTTTTGATTGTCAGCATGCTATATTCCAAAACACAAGAGAAGTCATAGTCTAGACAAACAGGGACTTTATTTTTTTTATTGTATTTATTCATTTGACACAGAGAGAAACATCACAAGTAGGCAGAGAGACAGGCAGAGAGAGAGGGGGAAGCAGGCTCCCTGTGGAGCAGAGAGCCCCATATGGGGCTCGATCCCAGGACCCCAAGACTATGACCTGGGCTGAAGACAGAAGCTCAAGCATCTGAGCCACCTGGGTGCCCCTAAACAGGGACTTTAAAGAATTCTTTATCTATCCCCCATTCATATATTCTAATTCTATTGTTATTATGACAACAGGATAGTTTGAATGTCCATTTACCTGCTTAGAGAAATCTTTTGTATTTCCCCCTCTTGTCTAGCCCAGTAGTTCTCAAATTTTTAAAAAATATTTTATTTATTTACTTGACAGACAGAGATCACAAGTAGGCAGAGGAAGCAGGCAGAGAGTAGGGGGAGCAGGCTTCCTGCTGAGCAGAGAGCCCGATTCAGGGCTAGATCCCAGAACCCTGGAATCATGACCTGAGCTGAAGGCAGAGGCTTTAACCCACTGAGCCACCCAGGCGCCCCAGTAGTTCTCAAATTTTAATGTGTATAAAAATTACTATATCAAATTATATACACAAAATTATGTCACCATTTTATAGGATTATCTAGAATTTTGATATTCTTACATTTTTACCTTAGACATGATCACATTTAAAACCTAACAACCGAGGACTTCTGGACTACACTCTACTCTTTCCACTCTATGACAATGTTCCTGATTTCTAACCAAGAGGTTTCAGTCCTTTTAGGAAAATATGGTAAAAAGGAACGCACTGTGGGGAAGAGTATAGTTATCCTGTTTCTAGGACTTTACTTTCACCATTAAAAGAGTGTGACTAATGTACTTAAAGAGTTTAAATTCTTTTTTGCTGTGAAGAAGATGACTTCTTAAAAGATAAAATTAAGCGCAGAAGTTTTATCAAGACAGTAGCTCTCAAATTTTAGAGAGTGTAAGAATCACCTGAAAAGCTTGCTTTAGTGTATATACTTAAAAAAAAAAAAGATTTTATTTATTTATTTGACACAGAGAGAGAGACAGCAAGAGAGGGGAACACAAGCAGGGTGAGTTGGAGAGGGAGAAGCAGGCTTCCCGCTGAGCAGGGAGCCCAGTGTGGGACTCGATCCCAGGACCCTGGGATCATGACCTGAGACGAAGGCAGATACCCAAAGACTGAGCCACCCAGGTGCCCCTGTAGGTGTATATTTTGGTAATGGAAAGTAGCTTATGTCAGACTAAGCCTTCTCAGATAACAATAATGAACTCTGGGCAACACACACACAAACATACGCACAATTATTTGAAGGTACCAGAAAGTGAGCTAAAGCAGGCAGAAACAGAAACTGAAGGCAGTTCTAGTCTCTAACGGACTCACAGGGTGAAAATCGCGTTTACAAGGCTATTGCAATGAGGGCACTACTCAGACCACACAGCACAGGGCAGAGAGAGGATGGGCAGAAAAGCCCAGTGTTTGAGCTTGACGTATATCAGAAGGTGGAGTCAGGGGCTGCAAGAATAGCTGGAAAATAAAGGTAGGGAATTCCCAGAACAGAGGAAACCATGTTGGAGGGTGAGAGTGGGAGTGCGGAAGGGAGACCCAAAATTGGGATTTAAATGCCTCTCAAATCATAGGCTAACTCCTGAAAGGCATATGTACAAGAGGTATTCCAAGGAGCTCAGCTGAAACAGCACGTGCAAGAATGTGAAAGCTGAGCAGGAGGGCTTGGAGTTTGATCTTACCAAGTTAAATGGATTTGGTGAACAATATTGAAAGAAAGCTTGCATTGGAAGAAAAGGCGATGTCACAGGACTAAAAGATTGGTCTCCAATGTGAGGGTCAAATAAATATATCTAGCAACGTGTAAAAACAATGCTCACAAGTTCAAGGGAAATCGGCTGGGAAATTTAAGTCCCTAGTAGAACAAAAGTCAAAACTCTTCAAAGAATAACAGAATATAACAGAATCCAGAATCTAAAAACTCTAACATGTATTATTAACAATGGTCAATTATAATAAAAAATAACTAAGCGTGTGAAGACATAGGAGATAGTTCCTAATGTCAAAAGAGAAAGCAGTTAATTGAAACAGACTTGCAAATAATCAAGATGTTGGAATTAGCAAGAAAGTACATTTAAGGAGGCAAATACATACAATAAAATAGGTATACATTCAAATACAAACTATGGTATTAAAATAATAACTGAATAAATGGGAGAACATTATCAGGGCAATGGAAAACATTTTAAAAATCAAATGGAGATTTTAAAACTAAAGAGTCACAATATATGAAATGGGGAAAACAATCACTGCATGAGTTCTCTTCTCCAAGAGAAAATTGGAGACAGCAGAGCTTGAAAACAGATCAATAGAAATTATTCGATCTGAAAAGCAGAGAGAAAAATGATTAGAAACAAAAGCAGAGCTCAGTGACCTGGGAGACAGTATCAAGTGATCAAAAAACATAAAGCAAAGATTCATTTTCATGCCTTTTTCAATCATTAAACAAACAGAGGGGAATTTTTTGTTTTAAAAACATTTCTATCATTCAGTGAAGATTTTTATTGCTTCAAGCATGACCACCAGAATTTTTATTGCTGAGTAAAGGTATCTCTTGCTATTAGATTGGTTAAACCATTCAAGAGGTCCAATCATTCCACCAACAGTGTAGCAAACACCTCACCAGTATGATCAATCCATTAAATTGTGGATGCCCTGATTAAGCTTCAGCAACAAAACTTGCACTACTGGGCAATGTGTCTCAGCAAAGCCTCTTCTACCTGCTTCACTATCCAACCAAAACATGGCTCACTATTGCTTGACTTAACTTCTCCTTTCAGCAGAAAATTCACCAGAACTTTTGATAAGTAGCTATAAAATATATATAATATGGCTGGGTGATGGACATCAGGGAGGGTATGTGCTATAGTGAGTGCTGTGTAAGGCTGATGAATCACAGACCTGTACCCCTGGAACAAATAATACATTATATGTTAATTTAAAAATACATAAAATAAAATTAAATATATATAATGCATTTATATTTTATATTCCTCTCTCTCTCTCTCTCTCTCTCTATATATATATATATATATATATCAGCTTTTCCCCCCCCAGAGTATTGGGAAGAGTGTTTTATTTATTTTTTATTTTTTTATTTTTTAAAGATTTTATTTATTTATTTGACAGACAGAGATCACAAGTAGGCAGAGAGGCAGGCAGAGAGAGAGAGAGAGGGAAGCAGGCTTCCTGCGGAGCAGAGAGCCCGATGCGGGGCTCGATCCCAGGACCCTGAGATCATGACCCGAGCCAAAGGCAGCAGCCCAAACCACTGAGCCACCCAGGCGCCCCGGGAAGAGTGTTTTAAAAGGAAGTCACATCATCTTTATTTACCATCTTCTTTTAGTTGAATCTCATATTTTTTTAAATTAATGAAATTTTTCTTTCACCCGTTTGTCTAGATTTACTTTTTTATCCTGAAATTGTGGCTGAAGATTTCTTTCCAGTACAATGGATATAGCCAGAACTCCATAAGATTGGTATGTACTTCGGCTAGTTGATATTTTCCAACATGTCTTCAAGAAGGAGAAATAAGTTTCTCATATACACGATCATTTTGGATAGGTTGGTTGTTTCGGTAGATACTTCCCAGATACAATGATACCATTGAATGCTTTGTGTAGGATCTGCCATACTTGGTCAGAGAACTCAGTGGCACTTCTACTCAAAGACTTGTTGATTCGAGGCCTGTTTAACCAACATCTTTCATGCTATTGAGGCTGAAAAATATCCAACAGAAGTCTCCATGCTTAACTTCACAAGGTACTGGGCTGTGTCCTGTTTAAACTTCTGGGCCTTACATCCTGATGCGTGTAGCAGTAGAAAATACTTTTCAGACGTTTTATAGCCAAGCTCCTGGAACCTTCTCTTTTGATAATCACTGTGACTATTTGCAAGGGGTAAAGCCCGAGTCCAAGAAGCACAATACAGGCTCCACTTGATCTTGGTACTCTAGTCATCATCACATATTCTAGTTGGAAAAGAAGATCTGTGGCTGGACTTTGAAACAGCAGCAATGTGAACTTGACAATTCTGTAAAGATATTCTGATTTATCCCAGAGGGTTTAATGATCACATCTTAGAAGATTAATGCTTTTAAAAGGTTAATAAATAGAGAGAGACCTTAAGAAATTGGATGAAGAGGACATGACTGCATCAGGTGAACTTGCAATTTAAAAATCATTAATTAGAATTATAAGCATCACAAACTAAACTTACTGCTTGGTCTGGATTCTCTCTGCTCCAGAGCCTTCCACCTTGCTTTGGCCATGAACTCCTCCTTAACCAGGGGCTCAGGCTGTGGCCATGCCATTTGGTTCTTATTTATAGTTTCTATTTGTTCATTTACTACAAGCATATTTTCCTTTATGCCCTTGAACACAGTTACCATAGCTGCTTTAAAATCCTTATCTGCTAATTTCTTTTTTTTTTTTTAAAGATTTTATTTATTTATTTGACATAGAGAGATCACAAGTAGACAGAGAGGCAGGCAGAGAGAGAGAGAGGGAAGCAGGCTCCCTGCTGAGCAGAGAGCCCGATGTGGGACTCGATCCCAGGACCCTGAGATCATGACCTGAGCCGAAGGCAGCGGCTTAACCCACTGAGCCACCCAGGTGCCCCAGCTTATCTGCTAATTTCAACATTGGGGTCATCCTAGAGTTGGTATCCCACAGATTATCTTTTGGGTATGGGTCTCATTTTCTTTTTTCTCCATAGTAATGTTGGATGGCACCCATCATAATGATTCATCATAGAAACTGTGGCCAACTAAGTTTTAGTTGTAACTGTGGCCTCTCTTAAAGAAAAACAACAACAACATAAAGGTCAGAAACTCCTCCCATTCCACTATTTATTACAACTCGCTCATCCAGTGTGAAATATGGCAACTCTTTAGTTGGCAACTCCATTTCCTACCTAAGCCTTCTGGAATGTCATCCTATGTACGTGCTTCTTACATTCAGTCAAAAACTTAAGGATATGTTATGCATACTTCTGGAGCCCTTTTTTGTCATAGATCCTTCCTCTCTAGAACTGTGGCACACATTCCAGCTTCGTTATTGATAAGTTCAAACTTTTTTTTTCCCTCCTCAAACTTTGATCTCTGTCTCAGCTTAGCAAAAACAGTACATGCTGCTTGAGATCCCTTCTCCATGTCTTTGTCTAAGTCGTCCTTGCAGACAGAGAGCTGGGGTGATCAGAGGGCTCTCCTCATCTATCTCTTTCTCAGGATCGCAGTTCTGCACTAGTTGTGGTCCAGTGTCTGAAGATTTGTTTCACACGTCTGTTTACTTGCAGTTAGTCATGGCTAGAAGAGGGACCTGTGGTCTATTTTTTTTTTAATTCCCCCAAATCTTCAAACCAAGTGCTAGAGTTAGTAGAGTGATATTTGTATGGACAAAGAACATAGAATTAGATTTAGGCTGATAATGTTTTTCCTCCCCGGAAGCAGCTATAGAAAATGGTTATGAAAGCCCGTGTGCCTAAATCCCTCATGGATCAATCCCTGCTTCTGGTTTACCAGGCGAAGAGAACATCATGAGCCCAAAAAGTGAGGGAGTTTCTGTTAAATAAGTGCCCATTCAGGGGCGCCTGGGTGGCTCAGTGGGTTAAGGCCTCTGCCTTTGGCTCCAGTCATGATCTCAGGGTCCTGGGATCGAGCCCCGCATCGGGCTCTCTGCTCCACAGGGAGCCTGCTTCCCTTTCTCTCTCTCTCTGCCTGCCTCTCTGCCTACTTTGATCTCTGACTGCCAAATAAGTAAATAAATCTTTTTTAAAAAATGCATATTCAACTGGAGAAAAGGAAGTTACTGACTGTTGAAGTGCAAGCCCCTTCCTAAGAACCAACAAAATAACCACAAAGCTAAACTGAAGAGACTTTAGGAGAAACCAATGAGGATTTCCAAACTTTGAAGTGAAATAACCGGAATTAACGTGGGTCATGGATCAGACGGGGAGATTTACTGGTCAAGATTCAATTAAAGAAGCGGAATCACTAGGAAATATAGATGGTAGGTAGATAGACAGATGGGATAAGGTAGATAGCTTAAGATAGTTATACTGAGATATGTTTCACACACACACACACACACACACACACAGTGTTTTGTTATAGGAATTTGACCTCAACTATAGGAGCTAATCCAGAAGTCTTTTAAGGCTGTGGACTTTTTTTTTTTTTTAAGATTTTATTTATTTATTTGAGAGATAGATCACAAGTAGGCAGAGAAGCAGGCAGAGAGAGAGAAGGAAGCAGGCTCCCTGCTGAACAGAAAGCCCAACGCAGGCTCGATCCCAGGACCCTGGGATTATGATTTGAGCCAAAGGCAGAGGCTTTAACCCACTGAGCCACCCAGGCGCCCCAAGGTTGTGGGTTTTACCTGACAATAGAGTTTGGAGTTCACAGGGTAGGCATCTGGGAAGGGAAGATGGATCTAAAGCGCAGGGGAGAAAGGACAAACTGGACCCCAAATACATGACCTGAAACCCACAAGGATGAACTGAAAAAAGTGTCAGTTCTCACTGCCTCTGGTCTTGATGGAATGAGCGTCCCGCAGGAGAAACTGGCACCTGGCTTAGGAGTTGGAAAAGCTGAAGGAGGATCCAGTGGGGAGATGGAGTTGTTGCAGACCAACAATGTGAGCTAGCAGGTGAGTGCAAATGTATGCGAACTATTAACAAAAAAAAAAGGCCATGCTCATTTTTGCCCTTTAAATCTCATACATGAATGTCTCTAGTAGCTCACCCTAGCTGGAAACATACAGGAAAGAGAATTCTGGGAAATGTAGTTCAGCCCAGCCAGTTGATACATTAAAAAAACCACACAGGAGCACTTGGTTCCATTTCACCAGTGCAAATCAGCCATTATTAAGTGAAGTGACAATGGGAAACCACCAAGAGCAGAGCTAGTCAAGTGGCAGGAACTTGTGTCTATGTAGTTGGGTAAACCCTGTAAAATACTTCTACTTAACATGAATATCTGGCCAAATGGAAACAGAGTATTAGTGGTCTGAATACAGAAGTTTAGCTTCCAGTACAACAGCTTCAGTAGACAGAGTGGAGGGACACTAGAGAGAGGAAGTTCTTCTGCTTGGATTTTTCAGCGTTTCAATATTCTTCTCATGGGTCCTAGGATTCTGGTTTACCAAAATTTATATTAACCAGACTACAACTGAAAAGAGAAGGATAACAACAACCTGGGGACAATGAGGGAACCAAGCAGAATACACCTTCCCTGTTTATGGAGGAAAACCAGACCCGAGAGGACCTTTTCTCTTTAAGGACAATAAATAGAAAGAAAGTGAACACAAGGTGATAGGAAAGGATTCTAAAAAATGAAAAATGGAGAAAACAGCTTTAAGATGGGTAAGAAGAACATATTTTAAAATAGATTTTCTGCCAGAACAGGACATCTGCTTAGTGTTCTCAAAAAAAAAAAAATCTTAACTCTATGAAATAAGATACAAAAGATGATATAGAATAGCAGACTGAGTTGGAAAGAAAGCTGATTTTGAGGCAGGCAGGAATGTATAAAGGAAGTGGATGGTTTAAGGACAAACATAATTAAACTGTGAAATGATGTGTATTAAATCTGTATTGGGGCGCTTGGGTGGCTCAGTGGGTTAAAGCCTCTGTCTTCAGCTCAGGTCAAGATCCCAGGGTCCTGGGATCCGGCCGTATCGGGCTTTCTGCTCAGCAGGGAGTCTGCTTCCCCCTCTCTCTGCCTACTTGTGATCTCTGTCTGTCAAATAAATAAAATTTTTTTAAAAATCTGTATTAAAAGCAGTAAAGTTCATATTTATTTTTACATTTTTGATACTTTATATTGTGGGATGTTTAAAATAGATGCAAAAGTGGAGACTAGTTGAATTTAAATAAAAAATAAAATAAAATAAATAAATAATATTTAATTTAATTTAAAAATAAATAAAATAAATAATTAAAAAAATAAATAAAATAAAAAATAAAATAAAACAAAAGCTTAAGCAATCCCCCTGCCAACACACCCCCAGCCAGAAAAACAAAAAGCATGATGTATCAATTTTCTTAAGGATTTTTCCTGGCAATCATCTCATTATTGTGAGGAAACAAAATAATTCACAGGATCATTTGAGCTCTAATATTCTTTCATTTTGTAAAAGAGCTTAAGAGTAACTAGAAATCTCATAATGCTTTACAATTTAAAACAATAGTTAACATTGGGAAAAAAGTGGAAGGATTGATATAATAATCACTATTTAATCATCATTCCACTTAGTTGCCAATATTTTATGAATCGTTTTAAACTGAGCCTGGGTGGCTCAACTGATTAAGCAACTGACTTGATTTCAGCTCATGTCGTGAGACTGAGCCCTTCATCAGGCTCTGTTCGGTACGAAGCCTGCTTGGAATTCTCTCTCTGCCCCTCCCCTGCTCCCTCGTGTGTGTGTGTGTGTGTGTGTGTGCGCGCGCGCGCGCTCTCTCTCTCTCTAAAAAAAAAAAAAGCTAAACAAAACCTCTTTCCCTCTTTTTTTTTAACTAAAAGATTTTAAATCAAATTCCAAAGCTAATATAATCTCACCTGTAAATACTTCAGTAAGTAACTCTCTCACATGAAGTCATTCTTTATTCTTTTTTTAAAAAAATGTAACCACAAGTCCATCATCACACTGAATAGGACTTATAATACTTAGTACATCTAATACCTGGATGATGTTCAGAATTTCCTCGACTGTCTCAACAATTATTTCTTCAAGTACTTGGTTTATTTAATCAGAAACCAAACCTGACCCACACATTACCTTTAAGTCATATGTCTATAAAGAATTGAACTGACACCAAAGGAAACCAAAATAGTAATAGGGAGGAAATACCTAAGAAGCTTGCTGAAATTACAAAGGAAAGGATAAAGAGATGAAAATGACAAGCAAGAAGGTAGTGATAATGTAAAAGAGAATAGAGAACCTACATACGGATGCTTGGTGTTACAAAGATAAATCATGAACACTTGAACAAGCAATAATCAAGGCTATAACAATGAATACTGATTTTAATAAGCTAAAGAAAGAACTGTGTCTTTCATTAGATGGAAAGAGTTAACTGAAATTTAATGAAAATACACTAATATGTGAGCTAGCTATTCTCAACTTGAAGTTCTCTGTGGATGAGTTTCAGGGTATTAATGAAATCTTAAAGTCAGACCAAAAAAAAAAAGTTTGTGGCCATATTTAATCCTCCACATCTTGACATTAATATTTACTTTTTAAACAAATGACACATGGTTTTGTTACAATAGTTAACTACAGCTGTATAATGAAATGTCCAAAATTAAGCAGATTAAAACACAACAATTAATTCTCATGATTTTGTAGGTTGACTGGGAGTTTCCTCTGATGACTTTAAATCAGTAAAAGGGTCATCTGGATTAAAAGTTACAAATCATCCCACTTTTATGTCAGACAGTTGGTTCAGACTTTGACAGGGGCATCTTGATTTTCCTCTGTGGGATCTCTTATACTGTAAATCAGGGGGCACAAACTATGGCCTACAGGCTAAAACCAGTCCTTTGCCTATTTCTATAGATCTCTGATTTATTGGAATATGGCCACATTCATTTATTTACATGTTATCTATGGCTGCTTTCACACTACAATTGCAGAAATGAACAGTTACAACAGAGACTACAAAGGGGTGCCTGGCTGGCTCAGTCTGTGGAGCCTGCAAACCTTGATCTTGGGGGTTGTGAGTTCAAGCCCCACATTGGGTATAAAAGTTACCTGAGAATAAAATCTTTAAAACAAACAAATCAGAAACTCTACAGCCCAAAAGCCAAAAATATTTACATTAATATATAAATTTTAGATGTATTTTATTAAATAAAAATGGTTTATTTAAATATAATAAATATTATAAATAATAAGCATAATTTATGCCATTATAATTCATAATAATTATAATAAATAAGCTATTAATGAATTATTATAATAAATAAATAAATAATGGCTATAATAAATATAATTTATATTATAATTTATAGTAATCATAAAATTATCATTTATAGTATTATAAAATTATAATTTATAATTATAAAACAATAACATGGTTTGTTTAATAAACTTTTATTAATAAAATTTAAATCTATTGATATTAATAAAATTATTGCATTAATATGGGGATTTTCACAGAAAAGGTTTTTGGACTCCTGTTTTAGTTCACTGATCTTTAGATCATCAGCTGGCATATGAGAGGAGTCTTATTCGTCTCCAAATCAGATGAGATAATAAAATATTGGATCTCATGCTATAGTTGTATCAAATTTCTAGAGGTCTTGGGAGGGAACTAAGTGTCTAATGCATGATGGAGAAATGTCAGTAATTATGACCAGAGGATGAATGGGAGTAAATACAGCCACAGATTCTTGGAAGAATCTCCCATCTAGAACTGTAGTCTTTCCCACCCACTCAGTCTGGGTGTGTCTTGTAATGACCAGTAGAGTGTGATGGAAGTGAGCACTGTCACAAAAGGAGTCCAGTCTAACCTAATGGAGGGATGAGAGGCTGCATGGAAGGAAACTGAGACACCATAGCTGACAGCTAGGAACAACCTCCAGACCTGTGAGTGAGTTCAATGTGTAACTCTCAGCCCAGCTGATCCTCCAACTGAATGCAGTTGTGCAAGGTGTGCATGAAATAAGCAGGGAGACTGCCTAGCTCACCCACAGAATCATGGCAAATAGTAAATCATTGCATCTTTAAGCCCCTATATTTTAGGGTGTTCTGCTAAATACAAAATATTTGCTGAATATAAAACATAAACAAAAAAATCCTAGAAGCATTTAGATAGAACTAAGTTGTCTCTGAAGAAATAAAAACAATGCTATCCTCAGATATATAATATTATTTATCAGATGATAATAGGGTAATATCTACAGAATTTAGAGGAAAATAGTTATTGGTAAAATGTAAAACATAAGGTTGCCTGGGTGGCTCAGTGGGCTAAGCCTCTGCCTTCAGCTCATGTCATGATCTCAGGATCCTGGGATCAAGCCCCACAACTGGCTCTCTGCTCAGCAGGGGGCCTGCTTCCCCTGCCCCCCAGCCTGCCTCTCTGCCGATTTGTGATCTCTGTCTGTCAAATAAATAAATAAAATCTTTTTTTAAAAAAAAGAATGTATCCTAGAATCAATGAGATACAGTAAGACTGGGAAAAGTAGGATCCAAATAGCTCTTAGAATATCAGAAGTAAACATTAAAGACCTATTCTTTGGGCTCTTACTATTTAATGAAAATATATTCTCATCATTTGAGAGGAACATACCTGCCCCTCTTAACTTAGGGACATATAAAGTAAAAAATAAACATGTATTCTTTAAGGATAATGAATAGCTTCGAAGTAGTATGGTACATGCCAGCAAGCTTGAAAGTTAAAGAAAAAGAGTTCCATTGTGACTATTTTTTCTTACATGCTTATACAGTATATAACATTTTAAAAGCTAATGATATTTTTATTTTTATTTTTTATTTTTTTTGCTAATGATATTTTTAAAAGACAGTAATAAAAACTTAGTTCTAATGGTTTTAATATTTTTCTTTTCTTTTGTGAACATTTAAGAATCTTTGTCTCAATTTACTTTTTTAAAATATTCTAACATAGGTGGATGATAACATAAGTGGTAAAGAAATGATTAATATGAAAATTAATAAGATTTAAAACTTGTTTCAGCCAACATTAAAGGTTTATTTGAAAACCCACTGAGATTTTTCTTAAAGGAACATTGTATTAGAGGCATATAAAAATTTAATTAGCCTGATGGTTTTGTGATAAACAATTAATTTGACTAGCTTCCTACTTTGATGGAATTTTATTAAGGTAATTCTAGACAATTTATTTTTAGGCAGTCTCAAACACAGAGCTATATTTTTGTTTTGAACAATTTTATATCATATTACTATATAGCTCAGTGAGGATATTATTCTTAGCCTCCGAAAACATAAAAAACCAGCAAACATTATATACAACTAAAAAGGTATTATATCTGTCAGAACAGATTCTGCAGTGGCAACAACAACAAAAAATCTCAGTGGCTTAAAAGATGTCCATCGTGATTCAGCAGGGGGTTCTGCTCCCTATGACCTCCCCCAGAACTCCAGGTGTCAGAGGAGGCAATGCCTCTAACAGAGCCCAGCTCTGGGCCAGAGGACAAGTACTAGGCCTCAAAGTTCCACATTTCACATTTGCTCACAATTCACAGAGCAGAACCAGACACATGGCCTCATTTAACCATGAAGGGGCCAGGATGGACATTCCTACATTGTTCCCGGAAGTGTGGAAATATTTGGTGAACAGCGTTACTGACCACAACAGACACTCCTGTCTGTAGGCTTTGGGACAGAACTTCAATTCAACAGAACTGTTGTCCTTTCCTTCAAGATCAGTTCTACACCAGCTGGGGCCTGGAAATGAGACTATGGTAGTAACTACAAGACTGGCAGAACCCCAAGGGAGTGTCTGGAAGATCGTAGTGAAAAAGCAACTTAGACATATACATTAAACACAGAGTCACAAACCTGAACATCAATTTTGGCTCCTACTTTTCTCCTGGAATGAGAAACTGGGATAATATTTCAGTCCATTGGGGATGAGCTTTTAAGACTCTGGCCTGACTGGGTGTGGTGCATAAACAATGAATCTTGGAACATGGTGGGGGAAAAAAAAAAGACTCTGGCCTGGTTGTTAATTCACCAGATTGCTTAATCTGAGAGCTCGTTTCTCTAGGGTAAGCAAACTTTGAAAACGTACATAATGATTGCACAAGACAAAGCAATTAGAGAGTTTCCTGGTGGCTCACTGTTCTATTCCATTGCCCTCACCCTTCTACTTCCTTAGGATTTTTTTTTATCCTCTGCTTCTGCCCTCCTGACCTACCCATCATGCCTCCCCAGGCCCCGGAGAATTTCTCCCTCCCCCACATATGGCAGCCCAAACTCGCATCCACGAAGCTGGAGGAAAGTGGGTTATAGTGGATAGGAGTGGCCTGTAGAGACAGGCACTGTGGTCACTTATGAGCAGCTGGGGAAGGGGCAGTCAGGGCCAGTGAAAGACTCAGGATCCACTATTTGCCTGCGTAGCACTTGTGTGCAAATTAGACAAAGATGCTCCCTTCCTCCTCCAAAATAGATGTAGTTCCATTTTCTACGTATAGAAAATTTTTGTGACTCTGCAGTGGGAAAGAAGGGTTACGACCATGTGTAAACAGTCCAGTGTCTCTGCTCAAATAAGGTGAAATCCGATTAAGCATAGAGGTGCCTGAGTTCACTCTCAGAGGATGGATTAATCACTTCGAGCCTCCGTTTCCTTATGTGTAAAATGGGAATGATAAGCTGTTGCAGTGATAAAATATATGTAAGGCTTCTTCGCAGCTCCTTCAGGCCCCATAGTGGGAATTCCATAAAATAGTTTTCCTTTACTTCCTTTCTGTGGCAGCAGCTGGAGCCCATTGTCTTCGGGAGAGCTGCAGGGAGGAGACCCCCCCCCCCCAATGACTTCCCAGTCACTTCCTCCAAGCACTCTTCACCTTCCAAAGAGGTTATCTTTCAGGGTTATTCCTGTGGAAGCCATGACAGTCTCGTCATCCCCCCAAATTCCCTTCTGCAGTCAACCGTTCTCATCCTGAGCCCTGGGCCACCATAGATGGGGTTTCGGGCCCTATAATTTTACCTTTTCCAGAATTTCATATACATGGAATCACATAATCTTTAGCCTTCAGAGTGTGGCTTCTTTTACTTTCACTTTTCTTTCCTTTTTCATCATAGGTTTGAGATTTATCAATTTTGTTACATGTATCAGTAGGTCATTCCTTTTTACTGCTGAGGAGTAGTCTGCGGTGTGGACGTACCATAGCTTGTTTACTCATTCATTCGCCAGTTGAAGACCACATGGGTTGTTTCCAGGATTTTTTGGGTGTGTACGTGTGTGCCATTAGGAATAAAGCTCCCATGTAAATACCAGTTTATGTGTGTGTGTGGTTGGTCATTAGTGTTCATTTCTCTGAGGTACATCTCTAGGCATGGGATTGCATGCCGGGTCAGATTATAGGTTTATGTCTGAGTTTATAAGAAACTGCCATGCTCTTTGCCGTAGCAGCATACCACCACCTTGGATTCCCACGAGCAGGAAATGAGAATTTCATTTGCTCTGCAACCTCGCCAGCAACTCTTCAAACTCAATTCTTAATCTCCGCAACGGAAAGAATAAATAAAGGAATGTAGTGACATAAAAGTGAAGAATAGTGGTAAAATGCTTGGAAAATTATAAAAGCACTATACAACTACATATAGATGTATGGCAATGTCCTTAAGGTAAAACATTGGGTGAAACAGGTTTAAGGGATACTTAAATTCACAGAAAATATAATTTGGCCAAAAAAGCCTATAGCATTTCTGAGGGCTTTGGTTTCCTATAATCATAACTATGTATGTATATTAATGAATCAAGATAGAGATTATAATTGCATCACTCAGACTCAATTATTGATGGCATTTGGGAGTAATCTTTTAAGTCTTTTATTCTTTTTTTTTTTTTTTAAGATTTTATTTGACAGAGAGGGAGAGCACAAGCAGGAGGAGGAGCTGAGGGAGAGGGAGAAGCAGGGTCCCTGCTCAACAGAGAGCCAGGTGGGGCTCCATCCCCGGACCCTGGAATCATGACCTGAGTCGAAAGTAGACACTTAACCAACTGAGCCAAGCAGGTGTCCCTTAAAGCTTTCATTCTTATAAATATTTTTACTTATTAATAGCTAATTTACAAAGAATTTTATATCTTTATCTTTTTACTTTATATTAAATCATAAGCACTTCACAATGTTATTCCATCATCTTAAAAGATGACTATAATATTCTATAAAGTAGATGAAACTGTTTATTTAATCATTCCTTTCTGGATATTATTTTATCATTCCCCTCAATTTTTTACTTTTATAAATAACATTGTAATAATCATAACCATGCCTGTGTGGCTCAGTCATTAAGCATCTGCCTTCAGCTTAGGTCAGGATCCCCGGGTCCTGGGATGGAGCCCCGCATTGGGCTCCCTGCTCAGTGGGGAGCCTGCTTCTCCCTCTCCTGGTCCCCTCACTTGTGTTCCCTCTCTTGCTGTCTCTCTCTCTCTCTCTGTATCAAATAAATAAAATCTTCTAAAAAATTATTATATCCAGGTCTATAGTCTTTTTTGTTGGTTTTGGTTTTTTAATAATTATTTCCTTAGGATAGATTCTTTTTTTTTTTTTCAATATTTTATTTATTTATTTGTCAGAGAGAAAGGGAGAGAGAGCGAGCAAGCACAGGCAGACAGAGAGGCAGGCAGAGGCAGACGGAAAAGCAGGCTCCCTGCCGAGCAATGAGCCTGATGTGGGACTCAATCCCAGGACGCTGGGATCATGACCTGAGCAGAAGGCAGCTGCTTAACCAACTGAGCCACCCAGGCCTCCTTAGGATAGATTTTAAGCATGGGATTAAAAGGTTAAAAGGATTTGAATATTTTATTGGCTCTTAATGCATATTTAAAGATTGCTTTCCAAAACACTGTATCAGCTTATGTTTACTCCCAACAAGGCATGTCTCATCATTCCTTGGCAATTGCTTGATATTACCATTTTAAAATTCTGATAAGTAATTAAAATTGTACTTTTGAATTTTATTTTATTTTTCTGAGAGAGAGAGAAAGAGAGAGAGAGCACATGTTGGGCAGGTGGGCAGAGAGAGAATCTTAAGCAGGGGCTCTATCTCACGACCCTGAAGTCACAACCTGAGCCAAAGTTGGATGCTGAACCGACTGAGCCACACAGGCGCCCCAGTACTTTTAAATGGTAATTTGTGTTTTGCTGGTTATTAGTGAGGTTGGATATTGTGGGAGGCAGTCTATAAGATGGTCTCCAGGGATTTCTGCCTTGTATTATCCCCCCGTGTAAGTGCTGACTGGGCAAATCTAACTGGAGAAGCCAAGTCCTTTGAACTTTCAGCCACACCAGCACACGACGTTCTACCACACAGAGAGGTAATTTTGTGACATCATCCATGCCTACAACCCAGGTTCTGGACGTTGAAGCTCTTTCTGTCATAACACTGGCAAAAATCCCCCTATCAACACTCCATCAGGTCCTACCTCCATCAGGTCCATGGAGCAAGTCTGGCTCTGGGGTACCCCACTCTCCCTGTCCCACTTTGTCTGTTTCCCCCAACTGACAGAGGGCACCTTAACGTGATCATAAATCAAGTCTTTTTCTGGACTCTCCGGGGGTATCTGTAGATATATCAAAGTGCTTTTTAACTGAAAAATATTCAGCAAGCATGTAGTTTTGTGTTATACATACTTATTTTGATTCATTCCAGTTCTTGCTACTGATTTGAATAAATCTCTTCTTTGTACCTCAGTCCTTCTAGAAGGACTGGGAAAATCCTACTAGATTTTAATAAATATTATATGTACTTCTTAAAGAACCTTAAATCAACTAGATAACAAAGTGAAACTGGGCTATGATCATTACTCATTTTGAACTTAAAGTTTTGAATTTCTTGTCCCAAAGGGTTTACTGCAATTGTTTCCTGTATAATCCCATCCAATGGCCCAGATTCTAATGACGTCATCACATCCCAGATTCAGCAGAATTAAGTGTTACTGAATTTATTTTTGCAGCTACAAACCCTGCTAGTTTGAGTGAATGAGTCTTTCCTCAAATCATATCCCTAAGTTCAGAAGCTCATCTCATTCACTGATCTTTTATTTTTTGTAACATTATTTAAATTTAACAAATTGCCGCGTGTGATTTATTTTGAATCTAATTACAGAGCCAAAATGCCACATATAATTATGGATGTAAGTAGCAGTCAATTCTTTACCCTGATGGCTTGAGAAAGGCTATAAAGTGTAGCATAGTCTTTCTACATAATCTCCTATGAGCCTCCTCTCCCTGCCATTGAATCAGTGCTGACAAAGTATCAGAATAGCAACTAATAAGAGGTCATGCTTTTGTGTGGAGCCGCCCCTGCCCCTCCCCATGCTCCTCATTCATGCGGATGCTAATGGGATGCCGTTTAACACAGCTCAGGAAGATTCATAATATCAGCCTGCTTGGGAAGAACCTTTGATCAAAGATAGACAAATCACAGCTCTCCAGGGGTGGCTTTAAAATAAGTAGTAATATGATATATTTTCCTTTGTTGAGTTAAAGTTCTAAAGTACATTTTTATTCTCTGGGGGAAGAGACTCAGCAATCAGACCCAAAACAGGCCAGTGTGAAGAAAACAACGACTTCATTGAGTGATAACTCCAGCTATAATTCTATGCCCTACAACTAGTGGGTTCTCAAATGGAATTTTGGGTCCCCCCTATTTTCTGGGATTTAGGCTGTACGAGTAATTTTCTGGGGTCTTTCACTGAATGAGAGGTCTGATTACATATACAGAGATTAGCTGACCAGCTGTGAGGTCCCGGGTAGGTTATTTAACTTCTCTGAGTCTCCATTTTTCTATATGTATTTTAGAGATAATAATAGCCCATAGGAGCAATTGTTGCATGGAGTAACTGAATGTCTGTGAGGCACTCAGCACAGCATCTGTGCATGGCAATGGCCGTTGTTAGTAGTTGGCAGTTGTGGGTATGAACTTACATTTAGCTCTCCTCTACTGCTCATTCCCACTTCAGGTCCTGCAGCCACACAAATAGTATCTAGTTATAGGCTATTTAAGCAGCCAAAGGTGTTTTTTTTTATTTTTTTTAATTTTTAATTTTTTATAAACATATAATATATTTTTAACCCCCGGGGTACAGGTATGTGAATTGCCAGGTTTACACACTTCACAGCACTCACCATAGCACATACCCTCCCTGAAGTCCATAACCCTACCCCCCTTCTCCTAACACCCCTACCCCCAGCAACCCTCAGTTTGTTTTGTGAGATTAAGAGTCACTTATGGATTGTCTCCCTCCCAATCCCATCATTTATTCTTCTCCTACCCCCTTAACCCTCCATGTTGCATCTCCACTTCCTCTTATCAGGGAGATCCGCTTGACTTATTTCGTTAAGCATGATACGTTCTAGTTCCATCCATGTTGTCGCAAATGGCAAGATTTCATTTCTTTTGATGGCTGCATAGTATTCCATTGTGTATATATACCACATCTTCTTGATCCATTCATCTGTTGATGGGCATCTAGGTTCTTTCCATAGTTTGGCTATTGTGGACATTGCTGCTATAAACATTTGGGTGCACGTGCCCCTTCGGATCACTACGTTTGTATCTTTAGGGTAAATATCCAGTAGTGCGATTGCTGGGTCATAGGGTAGTTCTATTTTCAACATTTTGAGGAACCTCCATGCTGTTTTCCAGAGTGGTTGCACCAGCTTGCATTCCCACCAACAGTGTAGGAGGGTTCCCATTTCTCCACATCCTCGCCAGTATGTCATTTCCTGACTTGTTAATTTTAGCCATTCTAACTGGTGTGACGTGGTATCTCATTGTGGTTTTGATTTGTATTTCCCTGATGCTGAGTGATATGGAGCACTTTTTCATGTGTCTGTTGGCCATCTGGATGTCTTATTTGTAGAAATGTCTGTTCATGTTCTCTGCCCATTTCTTGATTGGATTAATTTTTCTTTGGGTGTTGAGTTTGCTAAGTTCTTTATAGATTTTTGGACACTAGCCCTTTATCTGATATGTCGTTTGCAAATATCTTCTCCCATTCTGTCAGTTGTCTTTTGGTTTTGTTAACTGTTTCCTTTGCTGTGCAAAAGCTTTTGATCTTGATAAAATCCCAATAGTTCATTTTTGCCCTTGCTTCCCTTGCTTTTGGCGATGTTCCTAGGAAGATGTTGCTGCGGCTGAGGTCGAAGAGGTTGAAGCAGCCAAAGTTTTGATATTGGCAGCAACTTTATGTCAGTGCTGAGAACTCTGGGAGATTCAGGACCTGTCTTCTTCAAGCTACTCTAACAAACAGACCATAGACAGAGTGGCTTAAACAACAAACATTTCTCACCATTCTGGAGGCTAGGGAGTCCAAGATCAAGGTGCCCGCAGATCTGGTGCCTAGTGAGACCTGCTTCCTGGGTCACAGATGGCCATTTTCTCCGTGTATCCTAACATGTCAGAGAACAGAGAGAGAGAGAGGAAACAGGGACTCTTCCAAAGGGGCACAAATCCCACTCATGGGAACTCCACCCTCCTGACCTAATTACCTCTCAAAGCCCCCCTGCCCTGCCCCTTTCCCTGCCAAATACCATCATGTTAAGGATTAGGCTTCAACATATAGATCTGGGGGGGGGGGTCACAAACATTCACTCCATAGAAGCAGCCCTATTTGGGGCCAACTCCCTTTTCCTCCCCTGCCTGAATGTTTTTTCATAAAACAAGCAAATGTTCGTAAAAGCCTAAATAAACCTTTCACAGATACAGGTATATTTAAAATATATTTAGGCAAATTTTCCAACTTTTGGAAACTAGGAAAGATATCATAAGACAAATCATAATTTCATACTTTTGTGATTGTCTATATTCAGATTTTTCATGCATTTAATACACTTTTAAAAAGAAAACTTTGGATGTTCTTGGTTCAAAAGTGACAGGATGAGTTTTGGAAGGCTATTCTAGAAGGAACAAAAACAGAAAGTGACAAAAAGGAAAACAAAAGGAGAGGTGAAGAAGAGAAGGATCTGGAATTAGATGTTTAAGTCCAACAGAAGCTCATAGCTATTGATTTTATATTTTTATTTATCTATCTTTAAATATTTTATTTGTTTATTTGAGAGAGAGAGACTGAGTAGAGAAAAAGAGCCTGGGTGGCTCAGTCAGTTAAGCATCTGCCTTCATCTCAGGTCATGGTCCCAGAGTCCTAGGCTCAAGCCCTGCATCAGACTCCCTGCTCCGTGGGGAATCTATTTCTCCCTTTCCCTCTGCCCTCGACTCGTGCTTTCTCTCTCAATTGCTCTCTTTCTCTCTCAATTAAATAAATTAAATCTTAAAAAAAGAGAGAGAGAGCATGAGTTGGGGGAAACGGCATAGGTAAAGGGAGAAGCAGGTTCCCCACTGATCTGGAAACCGCATGCAGGGCTCGATCCCAGGACCCTTGAATCATGTCCTGAGCCAAAGGCAGATGCTTAACCCACTGAGACACCCAGGCACCTCCCATTGATTTTATTTTGTAAACACTTTATTGAGATATAATTTCTACACCATAAAAATTTCCATTGTGAATGCACAATTCGATGGTTTTAGTATATTTGCAGAGTTGTGTAGCTATTGATTTTCTTTTTCTTTATTTATTTTTATTATTTTATTATTTTAAAGATTTTATTTATTTGACAGACAGAGATCACAAGTAGGCAGAGAGGCAGGCAGAGAGAGAGAAGGAGGGGAAGCAGGCTCCCTGCTGAGCAGAAAGCCTGATGTGGGGCTCAATCCCAGAACCCCAGGATCATGACCTGACCTGAAGGCAGAGGCTTTAACCCACTGAGCCACCCAGGCACCCTTTCTTAAAAAAATTTTTTTTAAGATTTTATTTATTTATTTGATAGAAAGAAACACAGTGAGAGAGGGAACACAAGCAGGGGGAGTGGGAGAGGGAGAAGCAGGCTTCCCCCTGAGCAGGGATCCTGATGTGAAGCTCCATCCCAGGACCCTGGGATCATGACCTGAGCTGAAGGCAGACGAGACGCTTAACCAACTGAGCCACCCAGGCGCCCCAGTACTAAAAATTCTTTAAGCCGATAATGATTTTCCACATTCAAAGCCTCCTCAAAGGTATGGCTCAATAGTTTCACCCTTTACTCCCATCCCTGTTGTTATTATGGTTTGTCTTAGGTTATAAAAGAGAAGATATTCTGAAGGAAGATCAACTGTTAAGTTGCTCAGGACTGCGGGTTCTCTGGCGCGCAAGACTTAGGGTACTAAAACCAGAGCAGGAGGAAAATTTAAAACAGTAAGGGGCTGCATAATGGAGTACTGGAATTTTTAAAATCTGGGTCTCTAATGTCATTTTTTGTCTCTAATTATTTATGTTATTTAGAATAAGGCAATTTAATGTTTCCTCTAAAAAGTGAGACTATTAGCATCTATCTCACATCTATTTTTAAAATTTGGGTATAGTCAATACACAATGTTACATTAGTTTCAGGTACTTCTGTCTTTTTTAAAAAGATAAGATATAAGACATATATTATATTTTTTAAGGGAAATAGAAATTTCAATTAAAAATCATATACAAAAAATTTCCCTACCTATGACCTCTCTTAATTGATACACATTTTATAGTAAAAAGTGAAACACTGAAATTGGGGATCCCTAGTGATTTATTGAGAATTAATAAAAATAACCCTAAGCAGATTTTAAAAAATTTTTGTGGGGTACATAATGGCGATCTAACTGCATTTTCTTCTTTATGAGAGATGATTTTTGCTAGAACCATTTATTAAACTACTCTTTTCTTAGTGAATTGAAATGATCCATTTATCACATGAACTTGGATCTAAGGCTGAACTTTCTAAAGGGTTCAACTATCCTAGTTACGTGTCATTATCATAGTTTTGATCACAGTAGCTTTATAGAAGGTTTTATACCCGCTACACATTTTACTTTCTTCAAAAATCTTCCATTTTAATTACGATGCATTATTATTCCACATGTATATATGTTTGTATGTATATATATATACATATATATGTGTGTGTGTGTGTACATCTATATCTATATATATATTTTTTTAGCTCTAAGAAAAGCCTACTGTTATCTTCCCATCCAGGACACAGTGTGCTTTTACATTTATTCCCGTCTTGTTCATGTACTTTAATACAATGTTACAATTTTTCTCTATACATTCTTTCTATGTTTTAACTCACTGTCCAGTTCACTGACTTTATCTGAATGTAACTCTCCTGGGGCATATGCTAAATCTGTGCTGTCCAGTATAACGGCCACCAGCCAGCCACATGTGGCTATCTAAATTTAAATTAGTTAAGAGTAAATAAAATTTAAAATTCACTTCCAGTTTTAGTTATTATTATGTTTTCTTTTTCTTTTCTTTTTTTCTTTTTTTTTTTTTTTAGGATTTATTTGACAGAGAGAGAGAGAGCACAAGCAGGGGGGTAGCATCAGGGAGAGGGAGAAACAGGCTCCCCAGTGAGTGGGGACCCTGCTATGGGGCTTCATCCCAGGACCCTGAGATCATGACCTGAGCTGAAGGCAGAGGCTTAATTGACTGAACCACCCAGGTGCCCCTATTACTATGTTTTCTTTAAAAAATGTATATCTAGCCACTTTCCCAATTTAATTATTCTTATTATTTATGATAGAATATCACTGACTTTCTAGGTATATTATCAAATTATCTGCAGGTATTTAAGAAGGTATTTGGACAACTTTGGGGGAGAACTGCTTATATAAATTAGAAAACATCAAAAGCCATAAGCGATGGGCCTGGATACATAGGATTTTAAAATTTCTACATATTCATAGCAGCTGGCATACACTGAGCACTGTTTGTAAGAAGTTTACACGGAGATGGGGGGCCTGGTTGGCTTAGTCCATTAAGCATCCAACACTTGGTTTCCGCTCAGCTCATGATCTCAGGGTGGTGAGATGGAGCCCCCCGTTGGATTCTACACTCACTGATGAGCACTGCTTGAAGTTCTTTGCCTCTCTTCTATCTCTGCCCCTCCCCCCACTCTCTCTCAAACATATAAATAAAATCTTTACAAGAAGCTTATACATAGAAAATGCTCAGAATATGCTAGCTAAAACTTGGTTCTATTACTTTTAGCAACTATTAGGGTCAGCTAGCGGTCTTTGTCATAGGTACTTGGCAGTGTTTAGTTAAGAAAGCAGGAATCTTAGGATGGAAGCCAAGCAAAGATGGAATGTGAGAAGAGCTAACCCTGGCCAGGGGAAGGAAATGGAGCCCTCCATCCCCTGATGGTGACCATATAAAGACCATGGTTTGGGTGATTATGCATTTTGGTGGCTAAAGAGAAAAACAAACAGTATAGAAAGCAGTGGGATCAGAAATTAACCAAACAAAAAAATAAATAATAAAAATAAAAATAAAAGAAATTAACCAAACATATCAGTTAACTCCATTTTAAGGAGCACAGTTTAAGAGAGATAAAAGGCCAAAATCTCCCCTTTGTTAACCTGATACAAAGACACCAGGTTACTTTAACTTTATGGGGCAACTATGCATGGCTGTGTGTCAGTAAGGAGGTAGAAAGAACATTGTCATTTCTTTTCCAGTCGAGTGATCAAAGAGCCATTATCTTGAATTTAGTGCAGACTTTGGCCAAGCTGTATCATCTCTTAATTGATATAATACAACTTGAGACTACCATCCATCCTGACGAATGCTTCTTGGCCTTCCTGGGGGCCTAGGACATTCCGTTATTCACGACAGACACCCAAATGCAGTGTTTTAAACCAGTTTTCAGAAGGCACCTGGGTGGCTCTCCTGGTTAAACATCTACCTTCACAGGTCATGATTCCAGGGTTTAGGAATCGAGCTCCACTGCTCGTTCTCTTGCTTTTGCTCTCTCTCTCAAAAATTAAGAAAAATAAAATCTTAAAACAAACAAACACCCAAAAAACAGTTTCCACTATCTGCCAAGTGTCCTGCTAAAGCTAGTAACAGGAACTCGATATGACCATGGTGAAAATCAACCTATTTAATAATTGGCCCCTGAATTCCTCATTATTCCATCCTGTAATGCCTAGAGGATTTGGTACCTAGCATCATAATATGTGAACAATCCCGAAATATCTGCATCTTAGGAAAAGAAAAAAAAAATCAACGACCTTCCTAGTAAGTTGTGTTGATGTCCTGCAGATAACAGTCCCCTCCACCAGAGGTCTCTAGCTCCCTGACATTATGTGAATTCAACTCTCCCAGGATAGACTAAATCAGTGCTAACACAATAAAAAAGCCACCAACCACAGGTGGCTACTTAATTTTGAATTAGTTCAGATTATATAAAATTTAAAATTCACTTCTTCAGTTGCACCAACCGAATTTTAAGTGCTCAATAGCCACGTGTGGCTAATGGTTCTCACAGCAGACAGTTCAAGTATCTAACATAGCAGAAAATTCTAGTGGACAGTGCTTGACTAAATCCTGTTAGTTTCAATCATCAAGGTAGAAATACTAGCTCAGATCACACTGTTAAAGGGCAAAGAGGCAGCACTTCTCTTGCTGGTCCCACCTAGGTCTTGAGTAGTGTGTTTGAGTCCTTTCTTTTGTCTAGGTGGTATCCCTGATAGGTGATGAAAACATTCTTTGTGATCACATTCAATCAACTGTCCTCTCAAAGACAGCATGCTATATCATTTTAATAATTCATAGCTGTCATTTCACCTTTTCTATTATTGAGAAAATCAGGGCCAGAAAATTTTAAGAAAGAGATGAGGCTTAAAAAAAAAAATCAAAAGAGCTTAAATTTATCCCCAATTCTACCCCTAACAAGTTGAGAGACCTAGACAGAATGGCTGAACTGGGCCTGCACTTGCTCCCAGATAAAATGAATGAAGCCACCAGATGGATGTTGCGTAAGGCCAAGTGCAACAGGCCTATAATGTGTACTCCTGATAGGTAAAATGAATCTCTGACCCAGACAAGAGATTCCAATATGCCTAGAATGTGTGCGCAGCTTCTGCCTCATGTCACAGGTAAGCTCTCAAGTTACAGAAGGGTGTGATTTCTGAACAGTTTTGGTAAATAGGAGTAATAATCGTTCAGACTATATTAGAACATAATTGCTATTTTTAGTATAAATATCATTTTCCCTTTAAAGATGAGATTATGACTTTAAGAGATGAAACTAAGTCCAATCTTTATTGCTAATGTGTTGCAACTAGTCTCATTTAAGAATATTCTCACTTGAGAATATTTCAAAATAATACTGTGGCTGTATTACAAGGATCTAGATGATAGACTTAATCTTATTTTGTGATCATTAAAACAAAAACAAAACCTCCTGAGGAGGCTCCCAGAATCATTCCTCTCTGTAAGATACAATTCCTTGACATGGTGATCACTCTTCTAACAGAAGCATAGACATGGGCTATATTCTCTGTTCCACACACTCACCTTCTGAATAAGTGGTTTAGAAAAAGGTGAACTTTTTTTCAGGGTTAATGTTCCCCACTTCTCTCAAACTCTAAATGAAAATACTGTTTGTACCTGGGATTTCACCCACAGGTAGCAACTGACCCTTCAGTGAGGGGCCAAATCCATGCCCATTGGCAAGTAGTTCATTGTTTACCGTGTCTATAATCCCTAGTGGGCTGAATATGGGGGAAATAAATGAGAAGAAAAGCCGGGTTTTAAGGAGAGAAAATTACAAGCAGGAGGAAGCAAATGATTAAAATGGAAATGGTGGTCAGGAGCCTCTGTTGTTTCCCCCAGGTGCTTTGTTGACAGGGAAAAAAAAAAAAAACTTTTCTATCAAACTCCACCTGAATTCTTTCAACTACAATGATGCAAAGAAAATGCACGCTAATTATGAGCAGGAACATTATCTATTAATATGTTAATGAAGCAGGTTTGCTAATGGTGAAAGACTTGAATTTTAATAAAATTTTAAGAGCTTCTTGATTACGTGTTTGTTAGTCGATATGATCATTTAAAATTATCTCTAGGTGGCTTTACATGGAATAAAACCTACATTAGATCTGTATTCTAAACAGGCCTTAATGAAGCAGGTGAGGATACCATCTGTGACATAAACACTGTCAGCCAGAAATTCACTTCAAAAGAAATGTAAACTAGTTAACAGGAAACATGTTATCATATCTGCCAGTAACAGCTTTCAATGTAGGTAATTTATTTATGCATTTACTTGCTAATTTTTTCAAACACATTTGCTTATGAAAATAATGTTCGATTGAATTAATGGATACTGCCTTTCAATATTGGGGGGATTTTTTTCATTTAAAGAAAAACAAAACCCCTCTGGTGTCCTGTTTTGACAACATCGCATGCATAGATGAAAACTGTTTTATCTGCCAAAGCCCACCCATTGTTTGACAAAAGATGGAAAAGAGTCATCCAAAACCCCAAAGTCAAAGCAGAATTAGCAGAGACGCTTCACTGAGAAGTTCCCATGAATGGGAGAAATTGTGTTACCTGTTCTCCAAGATGATGTTGGCATCAAAGGAACTGGTAATCCTTATCTGCCTCTCTTGAAGGTGTGTGAAGGCGCTTGACTTCATCCTTCATTTTGTGTATTAGAAGCACAAGATCTTGATTAGTGTTTGAACCTGGATTACAAACTAGGGCTTCTGAAGACATGGCACCTGCCCAGGAGGCTGAGTGGAGCCCCAGGTGTAGAACAGGGTGGATTTGGTCTGGAGTCTCTGAGGGGTGTGTGCAGTGGGCTTTGTTGTATCACTAGGGGCTTGTGGTCCGGGTGCGGTGGGGCCTGTGTCTTCTCCACCACGAGTGAGGCAGTGACAAAGGGGAGAGCAAAAGTGAATCCTAGAAACCAGGGAAGGGTGACTAAGAACCCAATGTCAAGTGTATGAAGTGCCCGTATGTTTAATGGGTTGAGAATGAAGGAAAGTGAAGGAGGCAGGTGGGTGGGATGAGGAAGAGCAGGGATGGCTAATTCTCGCCACATCACTTTGAGCTTTGAAGAGAGGCTGTGGGAAGAGGCTGTGACAGGAAATCACTTGAGGAGAAACAACCCCATCTGAGAAAACAGGGGTGCTTCTTTTGCACCGGATTCCCTCAGTAAAGGTGAGGATGATTCACGAGGTCTCTTAACTTCCCAGGAACTGAAATACTATTTATGTGCCAGTGTCAATAAAACATACTTCTGTGGCAGTCATTAAAAATTGCTAATACTCTCTTTCATTCTTTAGTGTTTCTAATGAGATTTTTTAAGGTCTTTTTTAAAGGTTGTTAAGAAACAGTTCCAGAAGGTAATTGCCATTTAAATGGCTTCTAATTGGGCCCTGGGTGAGTTTCTTTGAGGACATGCTGCCCTCTAGGGGTGGAAGCACATGCGGAGGGGAGGATTTCTGAGGGGCGAGGGCCCTGTGGGAGGGAAGGAAGAGCTTTCCTAGATGAGTTTGATTTTTCATAAAAATGATGCAGTGTTCTTGCATTTCAGTTGTAGAAAAAAATTTATTTCATAGAAAGCATCATCTCTTCTAAAGGCCTTAAATAAAGCAGCCTCAGATTCAATATATTCCTGGGGGTTTTCCTTTATATCTTTTTCTTTTTTTAAGATTCAGTATGGTATTTTTAAGATTTAGTATTTGGGAGGGTGTTGGTGGGGACAAAGAGAAAATGTGTAGGCATTTTTATTTATTTATTTTTAAAGATTTTATTTCTTTATTTGTTTGACACAGAGAGAGAGATCACAAGTAGGTGGAGAGGCAGGTGGAGAGAGAGAGAAGGAAGCAGCCTCCCCATTGAGCAGAAAGCCCGATGAGGGGCTTGATCCCAGGACCCTGGGCTCATGACCTGAGCTGAAGGCAGAGGCTTTAACCCACTGGGCCACCCAGGTGCCCCTGTGTAAGCATTTTTATACCGTAATCATTCCCCTACCCCTGATTATCCAGTGCAGAAGTCTTCTACCCTATATTGGTGACGACTTCCTGTGGGCCTTTCCACAGGTGAACACAGGTAACTCTCAATGTTACTGATCTGTTAGGACTCACAGTCAACAAACAGCAGAACCTCTCTTTGAACCCAACTTTTCTCATTCCAAGATCAGTGTGCTTTCTTTTTTGCCACCAGAAAAATACAACTGGCTATCACTTTGCATATATATATAGATAGATAGATAGATAGATACACACATATCTATCTATCTATCTATATATATATATGATTTTATTTATTTATTTGAGAGAGAGAGAAAGCATGAGAGAGAGAAAGATAGAAAGCACGAGCAGGGGGAGGGGAAGAGGGAGAAGCAGGTTCCTCACTGAGCAGGGAGCGCAATGTGGGGCTTGATCCCAGGACACTGGGATCATGACCTGAGCCAAAGGCAGAGGATTAACCAACTGAACTCCCACATCACTTTGTTTTTAAACAACTTGCTAACTCTTTTCTTTTCACAAAAGGGTCATGGCTTTACTGTTGTTGTTGTTTAAATAAATGAAAGGACTGACATAAATATACCACAACCAAGCATTTTATCATTTGGTGACACATTTATCCCAAACCTCAATTTTCCCTAGAAAGAAAAACCCGTTATAAGAAATGAGTATCATAGTAGAGGCCAAGGGCCAGAGAGAGAAATTCAGGTCCTAAAGATTCAGGGAATGGCCAGAAAAACTTACAATAACAATAGAAAATAAAACTGCAGGGACCTAAGTGGCTCAGTGGGTTAAGCAGTTAAGCGTCTACCTTTAGCTCCGGTCATGATCTCAGGATCCTGGATTGAGTCCCGCCTCAAGCTCCCTGCTCATCAGGGAGCCTGCTTCTCCTTCTCCCTCTGCCGCTCCCCCTACTCGTGCTCTCTCGCTCTCTCTGTCAAATAAATGAATAACATCTTAAAAAAGAAAAGAAAAAACTGCAGGTACAGGTAAACTACACCAAAAGGGCACAAAAGAGTTAAATGATAAAATTCTGGCATTCTGCATCTGGAGTGCTTCCTACATCACAGAAGCACAAATCAGAGAACTGTGGCCCCTTCTAGGTGGGATAAGTAAGAGCCCCCTCCATGAAGGTGCCCCCAGCTGGGACACTTCTCTTCTTTCTCCCCTGCTGCCTTGCCTCCCTCCCACTCTAAACAACATCAGCAACAAAAAGGTCAGGGCAGGCTATGAAACCCTTCTCCCAGGGGCAGATGCCATGCTGGCGGAGTGAGGAGCTTGTGGAGTGGAAAGCCGAGGGCGGAGGCAGGGGTATTCTCCCAGGAGTGAACAGCCACCGGCGGCATTGTATACACAGTGTGCCCCACAGCCACGCACAGAAATCATAGCATCACAGAATCTCAGGTTTGAAAAGGACATTTCCAATCGGTGTCCTAAACCAGCTGTCTAAAACACACAAGTTCTCCTCTGAGCTTCCCTGGTCGAAAGCTCTAAGTTTTAGCAATTCCTTGCCTAAAGTACATTCACTTAAATCTGCCTTTATCTTGAAATACATTAGTCTTCGCTCTGGCTGGTGCTGGTAGATTGAATAGCAAACATTTACAGTAAAATACATCTTTCTTAAAGCCTGGATCCCAATACATAATAGCAAGGAGAAACCCTGGGTCCTCCCTGCCCCTCTGGTCCTCTTGTCCGCCCCTCTTGTCCCAGCATCTCTGACAGGACAGAGGGCACAACATACCGGCCTGGGTACCAATGATGGTGATGATGTTATCAGTGATTGTCACCCTTTCTTCACAGTTTCTTAAAACATCTCTTAAAGTGCAAAACACACGGTTGACAAATCTCTAAACTAGAGCAATCCAGCTGTGTCTGGTCACCGTCTTTCTGCAAAAAGAACCACTAGAGGAAGAAGAAAAAGTCTCAGTTATTTAATGTTCGAAGTTGCCTTGGAAAGTGGTCTGACATACCCTCTTTTCTTTTTAAATCCGAGCTGCTTTTAAACAAAGTAGGTACAAATCGATCTGCGCGTGTGTGTGTGTGTGTGTGTGTGTGTGTAAACAGAGAGTTGGGTCACTCACTTGTTCACTTTCCCTTCTGCTTAACCTAATACATCCTGGTGCAATTTCAGGCTAGTTGCAGTCCAGACCACAGTCAAAATGGAAGACAGACATTGAACAGCTTCACACCCAGACACCGCCTTCATACCCTCCTCCCCTTCTCTTCTTCCTTTGTAGGAGTTTGAGGAACTTTCTTTTCCTATGGGAAGTTTCCCTTAGCCTTTGGAGATTTCATTCTCAAATCTTTTATAAACTGAACTATCTTTTTCTGGGAAATACGGTCTCAGGAAAATGGAGATGTAGTATTCATCACCTTTATCTAATGATGAAATTAAAGAGGGAGATCCTGAAGTTTATATAGTGTTTGAATTTGTATTGTTTCTTTTTTTTTTTTTTTGAGGATTTTATTTATTTGAGAGAGAGAGAATGAGAGAGAGAGAGAGAGCATGAGAAGGGGGAGGGTCAGAAGGAGAAGCAGACCCCTCTGCTGAGCAGGGAGCTTGATAGGAAACTTGATGTGGGGACTCCAGGATCATGGCCTGAGCCGAAGGCAGACACTTAACCAACTGAGCCACCCAGGCATCGTAGAATTGTTATTGTTTCTTAACACTGGATTTCTCATGACTCATCGTCTTCCATCAGGTGTAATCCCTGTCCTGATCTGAAACCAGTATAAGATCAGAGCACTCACTCTTACTGATGAACACATTAACCTGTCTGGGCATAAAGAACTAAATGACCCAGAGTAAACTTACTGAGAAGAAATTTCCCAAGAACGTGCTAGATTTCCTCTTGCCTCTTCCCTGAAGATGGGTTTGGTTTTAATTCAGGGCCAGGAATGAAGGTTTATGAACTCCCCAAAACCAGGCCCAACCCCCGTCATCCCAGTGGAAAGAGTGTTAGACGTCTGACGCTCAACTTTTCAAACCCATGTCTCTGCTCAGGCCCCACTGGGAATGTTCAAACCCAGTGCACCCAGGCCTGGTCTTAGAGCACTGTTGCTTCACGCGTGCATACACGTTTCGCATAAATCTCCTGAGAGACTCATGTGTCGACCGCTGTACTAGGTACTGATAAGACAGAGGTGACCAATTTATATAGTCCCAGTCCTCACGACAAGTGAGAGAAGTAAATAGGCCACTGTGGAAATGCAGTTAGGTTACACTGCGGTGGGGAAGCAGTGCTATGCAAACGTTGAGCTGATCCTCTGAAGCTGAATTAGGTTGGGAGGACAGTCAGGAAAAATGTCTCTGAGGCGGGCATGTCTGAATCAAGGTCTGAAAGATCCTTGGAAGAGGAGAAATGTGGGAAGAACTAGAAAGAGTTCGATGTCTTTAAAGAACTGGGGGAGGCTCAGTGTCACTGACTATCCCCATGTGGAGGGGAGGGGCCGTGGGCTGAGCACAGGGCATTGAGAGGAAAGGGTGGTTCCAATCAAGAAATGAGTCAGGTGGGGCGCCTGGGTGGCTCAGTGGGTTAAGCCACTGCCTTCGGCTCAGGTCATGATCTCAGGGTCCTGGGATCGAGTCCCGCATCGGGTTCTCTGCTCCGCGGGGAGCCTGCTTCCTCCTCTCTCTCTCTCTGCCTGCCTCTCTTTCTACTTGTGATCTCTCTGTGTCAAATGAATAAATAAAATCTTTAAAAAAAAAAAAAAAGAAATGAGTCAGGATAGTTTTATCCCACGTAAGGATAAGGGCACGGCTCCGTGAGCAGTGGGTAGCCACTGCTGGGTGTTAAGCAGATGAGCGATGTGATCAGACATGTATCATATAAACAGCACCGTGAGTGCTACCTGGAGAAGAAAAGTAAACACAGAAGCAAGGAGGAGACTGCAGTGACCCAGGCGCGAGAGGGCAGTAGCCTATGACTGGACCAGAATCTCTGGGAATCATTGTCTTCCCTCTTTCATTCCCTGATGGACATAAATCTCTGGGGGGGCGGGTCAATTTGTTATCCGTGTATATTAATGTTTGCTGTTTTATGTATTTTATGATGCTTTGACATCTGGGGGCCTTGTGGACAGGGGAGGGGCTGCCCTTCCCAGGTTTTGCTAATTCCTAGTAATAGCAACTTGCCTCCATGCATACCTTTCAGAGGCAAACTAACCAATCCAGCGCCTGTTGTCCAAAACCACCTCCTTTATCTCACTTTGGACCCCTGGAGGCAATATTCCTTTGCCCTCATCACCCTAGGGCCAAGTACTGGACAACCAGGGACCACTCCTACTGCCCAGCGCCTACTGAAATTGGTCACGCTATCCAACCCCCGACCCCAACGGTTGATTTTCCTGCCTTATTCATTCGTGGTTTTTGCCCACATTTTTCCTTGCTACTCTTGCTCCTGCCTGACCCTGGCACTTCCCCCCATGGTCCTCTTCTCTTCAGACCAGGAAGTAATGAGCCACCTTTTCAATGGCAATTGCCTCCTGATTTTGTTGTCTTCATCTTTCCTGCATAAAAACAGGGCGTGTTTTAAAACAAGTTGTATCTCACCTTGGTGAGCCTTGGGATAAGAAAGTCTTGAGAATGCATGACTGCTTTTCTTTAGACCTAAAGAAGGTCTTCGTTTACTGCTCTTATATGCTGTCCTACTGTGTTATGGACCATAGTTTTATCATTTCTGAAAGAAAGTTCACAGTCTTCTGTGAATCTTAAATACACGTAGTATAACAATTTGGAGGTCACTGGTGGCCTTGATGCAAAGAGTTTCAGTAGAATGCTAGAGCAAATGATTATTAGAGTAAGTTTAAAGGAGATGGGGCGTGCAGGGCGGGTAGCTCAGTTGGTGAAGCATTTGCCTTTGTCTCAGGTCATGATCCCAGGGTCCTGGGATGGATCCCGGCATTGGGACCCCTGCTCAGTGGGGAGTCTGCTTCTCCCTCTGCCCTTCCCCCTCTTTGTGCACGTGCACGCGTGCTCTCTCTCTCTCTCTGAAATAAATAAATCTTGGGGTGGCTGGGTGGCTCAGATGATTGAGTGTCTACCTTCAGCTCAGGTCATGGTCTCCAGTTCCTGGGATCAAGCGCGTGGCCGGCTTCCAGCTCAGCAGGGAGCCTGCTTCTCCCTCTCTCTCTGCCTCTCTCCCTGCTCCTGCTCTTTCTGTCTCTCTCTCAAATGAACAAATAAAATCTTTAAAAATAAATAAATAAATCTTAAAAAAAAAAAAAGAAAAGAAAAGAAAAAGGAGACTGGGAGAAGGGTATCTCCTTTGACCATGAAAGAATTAGCAGCTACAGGAATTACCCTTCAACTACAAACAACTATGTGCTTGATAAAATAGATGAAACAATGATTTTCAGACATCAGCCAAAAGGCAGCATGCGACTGTGATCACTTAGAGAAGGGAGACAAATGGGATGAGCTTTATGATCCCCCAGCTTACTGTTTAAAGCCAGTTTTCAGGGGCGCCTGGGTGGCTCAGTGGGTTAAGCCACTGCCTTCAGCTCAGGTCATGATCTCAGGGTCCTGGGATCGAGTCCCACATAGGGCTCTCTGCTCAGCAGGGAGCCTGCTTCCTCCTCTCTCTCTGCCAGCCTCTCTACCTACCTGTGATCTCTCTCTGTCAAATAAATAAATAAAATCTTAAAAAAAAAAAAAAGCCAGTTTTAAGACTATACTGTCAGGAAGAGGAACCCAAAGTAATGCACACTCCTACTGAATTGAAGAGATTAAGAGCAAAGTTTGAGGATATCAGGATAGCTAGAATTTAGCTCTTGCCATGTGCACATGCGCGTGTTCACGCGGGTTCTGTCTTACTAATGAATTAATTTTAAAAAATTGAAGACAACTCTTAAATGGTGCTCGCCACAATAACCCCACCATTGTTTCAAGTCCGGCCGACTGCCCTTCAGCAGAGTTTTCTCAAAAGACTTCTAGGATCAAGCAATTTCTGATAAAAAAACAAAAGCAGAATCATCCCAGCCCCTAATGGATATGGATGAAAACTGGTAATAAAATCAGGTACAACTCCAAGAGGAAACACTGGAGAAGAGCCAATCTGGGTCTCTGAGGAACAACACATGAGATGGCACACATATTTATGCTGTATTAAGATCACTCGTATCTTATCATACAAGCTAAAAACATTACCACTACCTGAACAGTTGGATATCTTTGTTTTTTTTAAAACAACTTTTTAAAAAGATTTTATTTATTTATTTGACAGAGATCACGAGTAGGCAGAGAGGCAGGCAGAGAGAGAAAGAAGCAGGCTCCCTGCTGAGCAGAGAGCCCGATGCGGGGCTCCATCCCAAGACCCTGGGATCATGACCTGAGCTGAAGGCAGAGGCTTTAACCTACTGAGCCACCCAGGCACCCCAGTTGGACATGTTTTATTCAGAAAATAATTTTTCTTTTTGTTCCTATGCTTCCCTACTAGTAGACTGGTTCAGTAATAATGATGTGAGACATTCTGTTTGAAAAAAAAAAAAGTTTTTTTAAAGACTTATTTATTTATTTATTTGACAGAGAGAGAGAGAGAGAGAGAGAGAGAGAGAGAGCATAAACAGGGGAGCAGCAGAGGGGGAGGGAGAAGCAGGATCACCGAGCAGGGAGCCCAGTGCAGGATCCTGGGATCATGACCTGAGCTGAAGACAACCGCTTAACTGACTGAGCCACCCACGCGCCCCTGAAAAAAAAATTTAAGACCAACAAAAGTTGAGAAAGTTTATGGCAGGAGCCCTATGCAAAACGAAATAATAAAGGTTTCTTGGATCTACACAATGAAGAATGCCAGAAATGGTAAATATGTGCACAAATATAAACGTTTTTCTTATTTAGAAAAATCTTTTTTTAAGATTTCTTTATTTATTTTGGGAGAGAGAGAGAGAGAGAGGGAGAGAGCGAGCATGGATGGGGGGAGCAGCAGAGGGAAAGGGAGAAGCAGACTCCCTGATGAGCAGGGATCCCCGTGCAGGGCTCGATCCTAGGAGTAGAGCTGAAGGCAGTTGCTTAACTGACTGAGCCACCCAGGTGGCCCTAAAGAACTCTTTAAAACATAATTCATCACTTAGAGCAAAACTAACAACAATGCATTACAGGATTTATGGCATACATAGAAGCAAAACATGAAAAAAACAGCACCAAAGAAGAAAAATTTGGAAATATATCACCGTAAGGTTCTTATATGTGATATGGTATCATATTTTTCAAAAGTAAATTGTGATAAATTAAAGATATAGACTGCAATCCCTAGAATAGCAATTAATTTAAAAAACTCACAAACCAATAGTGGAGATAAATTGGAATCATTTAAAAAGAAAAAAACCGGGGCGCCTGGTTGGCTTAGTGGGTTAAAGCCGCCTTCCGCTCAGGTCAGGATCCCAGGGTCCTGGATTGAGCCCTGCATCAGGCTCACTGCTCAGCGGGGAACCTGCTTCCCCCTCTCTCTGCCTACCTCTCTGTCTACTTGTGATCTCTCTCTGTCAAATAAATAAGTAAAATCTTTGAAAAAAAAAAAAAACCTTCATTTAACCCAAAGACAGCAGGATTAAAGGTATACGTGAACATTTTGGGGATGAGAGAAATGTTCTATGTTATAATTGTGATGATTGTTATATGACTATTTACATTTTTCAAAACTCAACAAATTGATTAATTTAATTGTAGATGAATTCGACCTCAATGAAGATGATAACAAGAGAGAATGGGAGGAGGAAATTGAAAACCGTGAGTATGGGCAAGTATTTAAAGAGTTTTGCCGAAAGGGGATGATTGTTGGCAAGGGAAAAGGGTCAAGAGAAAATATATATATATATATTTTGTTATGTTCAGTTAGCCACTGTGTTGTACATTAGTTTTTGATGTAGTGTTCAATGATTCATTAGTTGTACATAACACCCAGCGATTATCACAGCATATGCCCTCCTCAATACCCATCACCCTATTACCCCCTCCCCCCACGCTGCTCCCCTCTGAAACCCGCCCCCCCCCATTGTATCTCAGCATCCACAGTCTCTCACGGTTCATCTCCCTCTCTGATTTCTCCCCCTTTGGATTTCCCTCCCTTCCCCTGTGGTGCTCCGAGCTATTCCTTATGCTCCACATATGAGTGAAACCATATGATAATTGTCTTTCTCTGCTTGACTTACTTCACTTAACATAATCCCCTCCAGTTCCATCCATGTGGATGCAAATGGTGGGTATTCATTGTTTCTGATGGCCGAGTAATATTGCATTGTGTATTCTATTTTTAAAATGGGGAGGCAGCAGCATGTTTATGTGCTGGTGGAAACGATGCAGTTGAGAGAAAAAAATTGATAATGAGAAGCAAAAGAACAAAGTTGCTGGAGTGATGATGTCCTTCAAGTAGATTGGAGCAGAGACCATTCATCTCTGGTAACAGTTGGGAAGACAGAATATAAGAAAACACCTGCTGTTAAGGCAGTGTTGTAGAAATCTACGGGTTCTCTCTTTTCTGGTTATTTCAGTTTTCACAGTGAAATAGGAACCTGAGTGTAAGAATCGGGGTCGACAGAGAGATGGGAAATTGACGAGAAACAACATGGTATGAAACAGTCAAGGAGGATAATGGGAGACTGAATGGTCTAGAGTTATCTGGCATGATGGCCTAGAAACATCAAGGACTCATTTCAAGTTAGTGGCCATAAAGTGAGTTCGATCAATGTGGTTCTGTGTTTTTCTCCAGCCATATTTTGATGACTGCAAATGCTGAGTAGGTGTAGAGTTGGGTTCGACAGGTGGTACAGTTTCTCCTTGAGTATAATGACATGAGAGGGGCCAGGGGGCTGAGGATTGTTCATATGAGTGATGATAATGCTTGTGGAGGAATTTAAGCTGGGTAAGGAAGAAAGTGAGGGCATCAAAGGACTGGAGGATAATGAAGGGTGGAAGGACCAATGGATTAGAATCAGAAGCCATAAAGATGCACATACCACTTCAGTCAACAATCTATATTTAGGAATTTATCCTTAAGAAATGTCAATGCAATGGGCACCCGGGTGGCTCAGTGGGTTAAGCCCCTGCCTTCAGCTCAGGTCATGATCTCGGGATCCTGGGATCCAACCCTGCATTGGGTTCTCTGCTTGGCAGGAAGCCTGTCCCCCCCCCCCCCGCCCACCTCTCTGCCTACTTGTGATCTTCGTCTGTCAAATAAATAAATTAAATCTTAAAAAAAAAAAAGAAATGTTGATGCAGATGTACAACAGCTGTTAAGAATGTTCATTTCAGTATTTTATCAAACAGTAAAATTTATATTACATAGTACAATCATATAAATATTTATCAACTGAGAGTTGGTTAAATAAATCATGGGGCTAAATTAAAGATAGGTTTTGTGTGGTTGTGTGATTATCTGTCAGGCAATATACAAGGCTGTGCTGTGGCTTTAGCTGGAAGCTGGATTGATGAATTTATTCTCTGGCATTCCAAATTACTGTTTTTTGTCCTTCCATTGCTCTAACACCCCTATGATTATATAACTAGACTCCCTAGAATAATAAATAATAAAGTAAATGAGAATTCAATTAGTCCTTCCGGTCGTTTTGAATCACCTATAGATCAGCCACAGAAGAGAAGACTCCACAGAAATTGTGCTCAAATTTAGCAGGTAAACACAGTGCCCTTTCTCATTCCCGATGATCACTGCTCACTGGGGTGTTCTGGTGCCTTCCTGCCTGCCTGTGAAGGTGGGTGTTAACCACTCTCCCAAATTACATTCTAGAAATGTAAAGGAATAATATCTGTAAGCATGCATAATAATTGGTCATAAATTAGACATTTAAGAACACAAATGTGATAGATTGTATCATTATTCAAAATATCTGCTGCCCCTCGCTCCCTGTTGATAGGAAGCTTGAACGGGAGCCTGCTTTAGAGATTTAAATGTGAGAAGTGATATATGCCCATTGCAATCAGAAGCTTTAACAGCCATTGTATGATTCTGCCATGTTCTCTTTCTCCTCTAAAAGGTATCATATGAGGGAGTGTTCTTCTGCCCAGGTCTCAGAAGGAAAAGCCTTAAGTGCGTTCCATAGAATGGAGCACGGACTGCATTTATTCAGTGCTAACTATCACATGCTACTCATGCATTTAATACTCATATTAACCATATGTGTGATACATGGTATTATCTGTGGATGAAGGTCGAAGGAACCAGGGCTAACAGTAATATCCACAATTAGCACGACGGCCAACATTCCCTTGATTCTTCCCAAATCAAAGACCAATCAATTTCCCAAGTCCATATTTGTTCCACTCTCTCACAGCGCCTTCCGAGTGAAGGAATCCTGAGTTTAGTTGCAGGTTTGGATAGGATAGTCCTGGGTGAATTCTTTATTTGTATCCCAACCAGTAGGTGAAAACTTTGTAGACAAGGTAAGGGTTCTACAACTGGAACCATCTGTAGAAAGAAAAAGAACTAACGACTTGTAGAGAAGGGCATTTCCTAGCAAAACGTAATCTAAAACCAAGTTCCAAGGCAGAAATGTGATGGGTGGATGTGAAGCCTAACAGATCGCTCTGAGGGGCTCTGAGGAGTCCAAGTTAGGGTCATGGGGAGGGAGGCAGTCTTGCTAAAGACCCTCTAGAAACAGATGAAGGAAAGTCCTGAACAAGAGTCACGAGGTTACGGGAAAATAGGACCTTGCTAACGCGACCATAGATAGCTATGTTCACAGAATTAAGGCTCAATTTAAAGAGAATTAATATAGTTTTTTTTGGTAAATATTTTGGCCTTTGTCTTTCTTACATGCAATGATGACCTATTATCTTGTCTGTGCAGAACTATGGAGTCATCAGTTGCGAAGAAGTTAAAGTTCTCACCTTCTTTGGAACCGGAATCCCTATACTTAAGTTCCTCAGCCTCCCTCTCTTGTCTACAAATTAGCTGGCTGAGGCTTCACATAGTGACAACAACAGGAGAAAGTTCATGTTAAACGGTCTGCAGAGGTGCCTTTCCAGAGGGACTGAAAGCAATGAAACATTCTAAAATCAGTTTAGAATAAATCATTCCTCTGCCTTCTCAGGCTTCCCAAACATGGGTTTTAGTGGGTGAGATTTCACAAGTCCATGATTTACCACAAGCTGGTGAATGACCGCTTCCCTGGAAACATTACTGCCCCGTTTGAACTCATGCCAACTTTGAAACAAACAGTCAGCTTCTTCTATGTCCTTTTGTCCCGCTTCATAGTCTGGTCTTTACCTTGCTAACAGCAGAAGCGGTTGTGGGTCCCAATGCCTGACCCTCCTGACAAAAACTGAGGCTGCAAGGAGGAAACCGAGGGATAAATGGGACTTGTTCTTTCCAAATATAGATGATCTCTGTCATTTCTCTTTGTGGTTATAATTTGCCACAAACTATACAAATGGTACAAATGTGATTTACGCCCTGCACTTTTAATCATTTGCTTGAGTCTCCTGCTCATTATACCACTGTATTAACAAGAGGTCAAGTGTCATATGAAAATAACTATATTTTTTTTTTAAAAGATTTTATTTATTTATTTGACAGAGAAATCACAAGTAGGCGGAGAGTCAGGCAGAGAGAGAGAGAGAAGCAGGCTCCCGCTGAGCAAAGAGCCCGATGCGGGGCTCGATCCCAGGACACTGAGATCATGACCTGAGCCGAAGGCAGCGGCTTAATCTACTGAGCCACCCAGGCGCCCCGAAAATAACTATATTTAAAAGCACAGCTTGTTTATATATTTCTGCATTTTCCCTATTATCTTATAAGGACAATACGTTGATTTTAGAATGAGAAAGCCAATATCCTTTCTACACGGGTCTGGCAAGTGAGATTATAAATTAGGTGTTTTCTTTCTCATAAAGAGAAAAGAACCAAACATTTCCCAAATGGGCTTCAAGCCCACTTATATATATGCATCACATGCATGTATAGAATATTTACCTATTTAAAATTTAAAGGTTAATAGGACAGTTGTGGAGTCGGGTTGATCAGTTGTTGGGCATACCTCAAGTATTAGAGTACACATTCGTGTTCCTCCATCAGTGACAAGTTAGGTGAAGAAAAGAGAACATTCTTATAATATTTCCAGGACGACACAATTCTGGGAGATCTACTTTATTCATTTAGTCCCCTCTGGTGCCCTCCACACCCAAACTGATAAAATGATTACCTTAAGGTAAAGTTTCCTCTATGAATACAGAAAATAAGGAAACCCTATGTTATCTCTATATCTTGACTTTATATGTAACATTCCTGCTGTGAATTAGGAGCACTGCTGGACAGCTGGTCGGACAAATGACTGAATCTGTCAGTATGATGAGGCAGTAAAAACAGCTTCCCAGGAAAAGCAGTTACTTCTTTACTAACCATACCAGATTTCTTTTGTCTTTTCCTGGCATGTTGTGTTTCTTGCTCTGTATTTCAATTTTATGGTAAAAGCAAAACAAACAACCAACCAAAAAAACACCTTTCTTGTCATTATACTAATGCTTCTCTGACAATTTCAGACCCTGACATAGGATGATTCAGGTTGCCTCTAGGTGAGAATTTACCTCCCAAGTTTAATGTCAGTGTAAGCTGATAACTTCTTTAACAGGAAGAGTTGCCTGCTCAGCACATATACTTCAATAAAGCTGGAGGAGGAAGGTGTAACAACATTTCAGGTGAGAGAGTCAAGGGCCATTTTAATGGACTGGTACTTTTTTCTCTAGTTTAATTTGCAAACAGCCTCCATTCCCCCTCTGAGTGAATTCTGCCAAGGATGCTATCCAGCCCCTAGGAAAGGGGGCGGGGGCAATTGGTATTGGAAGGAGAGAAAAGAGACAGTCCAATTCAGAGCTCTTAGCTAGGAAATCCATTTGAAAACCTGTTGACTCATAAAGGACCACCCAGTCAGAATGCAGAAGGAAATTAAGCATGACCAAGGTCCCCTCAAATGTTCTTCCTATAACATTCAACTCACAGAAGCTAGAGTGAAGCTAATAGCAGCTTCTGAAATCACATGATCTCAATAAGACCTCAAGACTTTTATTGGCCCATAGGACAGGGCATTGAAGAGAAAATGTTCTTTTACCTGTATATGATGATGTTACTTTTCTGGATAAAGAATAAAAATTTTCTGTTGAACATGGTTGGAAAAAATTAAAAACCCCATGTTTTTTAAATTTGGGGGTATGTATGTTACTGTTTTAATAGTCTCCTCAATTCTTCCTGGTTAAATCACCACTCTGTGCGGCAGCATTGAAGGGAATACTGTTTGTTTCTTTGGTGAGAACTGAGTAGCACAAACACTGGGTAAAAAGGAGAAAGAGGAATATCATGTATCTTCAGTCATGAGTCTGGAGTTGGGGGTCGGAGATGAGTTAAAAGATACAAATTGGAATTCTAAAAGTAATTAAGAAACCATTTAGTAAGTCTCCTCCCACATATGGCTTGGGAAAATGACGAGTGAGCTTGGAAAAAATGACGAGTGACCTGGAGCAATAAAACCTCTCCTGCAGGTCTTGAAGAGTAAGTGATGCAATCCCTTCCATACAAATGGTCATGCCTGGGGGCAGGAGACTACTTTCTGAGCATTCCAAAAGCTCCTCTGACTCTATTGTTCATGTCTACATATTACCTGCACAGAACAGATAAACTTGGTTAACAACTATTTAACTATGCTAAGCCCCAAAGTATCCTGCCTGAACATTTTATTCCTAAGTCTAAAATGGTTTAAAGTTGTAAAGTGTGTGTGTGTGTGTGTGTGTGTGTGTGTGTGTGTAAGAGGCAAGTTAATTGTGTGTGTAAGAAGCAAGGGAACAAGAAACACCTAAACTCCATTGTTAGAAGGGAAGGTATAGGTTAACCTGGGCTCAAATAACTTCCCTCTAACCCATCAGTAACACATTATCTAAGATTCTAAAGTGCTAAATTGGTCAGATAAGAGACTTGCTAAGATGTAAGATCCTCTGAACAATGAGGAAAGAAAATTGAAGTGAAAATTGCAATCTCCACCCACAAGAGACTTAAGTGAGATGAAGTGAAAAGTGTTTACAATGGAAGGAAAGAGGGAAAATGTGAAGAGGATGATATTTAATAATAAAGATAACACTGGAGACCCAGGAAGGAGGAAGATGGCTGGGGAAAGGGCCAGCAAAGCCAAAGTCATAAAGCTCCACAGGGGTCTGGGCCTGGGGGTTGGGAAAGCTTAGAGGAGCTTATCAGAGTCAGCAGCGACTCTGCCAAAAGCCCCGTGGACAATTGGTGTCAAGGCAGCCGCAGCAGATGTTTTTCTGGAAGAAGAATGGTGGAATGATAGTCACGGGAAAATACTGTGGCCTGCGACAAGAGCTGTGTTTCACGGACAGCTGGACAGGAAGGCACGCAGAGCGGCAACACAGAGGCTGTGTGAGCAAGCTAGAAGTTCGGCAGACGAGGGGAGAAGGGAAAGGGAAGGAAAGAGAGGAGGGAGGAAGGGGAAAACGGAGAACATATCTCTCAGACCGGCATTCGTAAGGTAACCAGGACTACCAACTGGGAGAAATAAAACGTAAAGAATGGGAAATCGTTCCCACCATGTGGTGAAACATGTGGGATCCGGAGCTGTAACGCCTGTGTTCCTTGCTGGCTCTGTCAGCTCCTAGCTGTGTGACCCTGGACAGGTTACTCATAACCCCTTGGCCTTTAGTTTCCTCATCCGTGAAGTGGGACTAGCAGTACCACCTCATGGGGTCGTTGTGAAAACTGAACAAGTTTAATGAGTAAAAGAACTTAGAATATTGCCTGGTATCCAGGAAACATAAGTAAGTTTTAGAAACTGCTGTGATATCATGTGGTCAGTTTCTGAGAGTGGCCCTGAAGTATCTGTAAGACTAGTTTATGGGGGCACCTGGGTGGATCAGTGGGTTAAGTGTCTGCCTTCAGCTCAGGTCATGATCTCAGATGGGGGCGGGGCATTGCTGGGATGGAGTCCTACATGGGCTCTTTGCTCAGTGGGGAGTCTGCTTCTCCCTTTTCCTCTCTCTTTGGGCTCTCTCTCCCTCTCTTGCTCTCTCTCAAATAAATAAATAAAATCTTTAAATTAAAAAAGGACTATTTTATGATGGTTGGGTAGTATATACATTGTCACATCAAAATTACAATTGTCTTCCTTAAGGGCAGTTTGCAGGATGCCCAAATGTAGGTTAAACAAAGGATGATGATGATATTTTATGAGGTTTACAACTGCTATCGACAAGTCACTTACTCCCACTCATTGAGCCTCTGCTTCTATCTGTAAAATGGGCATATTACATATACAATATGTAAGGTTTCTGTGAGATGAACTGTGAAAGTGTCTAGAACAATACCTGGAACACAGAAAGTTTCAACACTGAGTGTGAATCCCATTTGTGATATGGGTGATGGGCGGCAGATTTAAAATACTCTCATCTAGGGAGCGAGATCCTAACTGTTCTCCCAGCTGCCTGTAAAGAAGCCTTGGGTTTAGCTTCTCTTGTCGGCACCTAGAAGAACTGCTCTTTTAGGTCACACAGAAAAACTGACATTTATCTTTCACAGCTGATCTCAGGTAAGAACAGAAGAAAAATGACAGCCTGAGTCTCTAAAATGGGTCAGTGGTGATGGGAATATATTTTTAACTCTTCCCTGTGGTTTTTCCTCTCTAAAAGGCCAAGCCTAAAGAAAAGGAGCAAGAGGAAGCAAGTAACAGTTTCTATACAATGGCTCTTAATGCTAATGTCATAGGAGAGTTCTGACCCCTTCCTGCCCAGGACATCAGCTGGCTTGCTGGTGGGCGTCCTGCTACGGCTTTGACCACTTCACTGGGAAGCTCGACTTTCTGATCAGAGTGGACCTCTAGATGAATTTGGCTGAGGATATGATTTCCCAAAGAACCTCCTGGGAAAAGGGTCTCTTCATGATTCAGACCCCTCAGTATGGACCTCATATTCAATAGGCTCTCACCACTTTGCACACCCCAAGACCCACTTCCTCTGTAACTCCAGGAAAAGAAGAGGCAAGACACAACAGCTGGTGAGTTTGCACTTTCTCCCAAATGTGCGGGTCTTTGCCACTGCCAAGAGCAGAAAGCAAAGTTACAGATCTTTACCTCCAGTCTTGGAGAAAACACTCCTTCTGGAGGAAGAGCACGGAAGAGCCAAGCACCCAGCCAGCTAAACACAGGGGCAAGTCCCAGCCAGGGCCTTCTTCAGAAATCTTTCCCCCCTTCTCTTTCTCATCTGCTCTGCCAGGGCTAACTGGGAGCCCCCATAGTGGTTTTCAATATATGTCTTAAAATGTCCAGGCTCCCTCCCCGGCAATCATTTATTAAAAAGAGGTTTTATGATACAAATTTGATAATCTCCCATGCGCACTGGCACTGTTCTAATTGAAGTTGTAAGCCCATAAAATTCAAGCCCTTTGTCTTCCTGAAGGCCACAAGGTTTAAAAAGGTTTAAAAAGATACTATTGTCCTCTCTAACACCCACGACATTGTCACCAGGGACTGATTAAACAGAGTCCTGAATTGAAACAGTGCGGATTTTGTCTAGGTCCTTTTCAGGCCTGACAATGCCCTTTTCAGTTTCCAAGACAAAAGGAGGTTTAAGGATCGAGATTCTTCTGAGATAACCCCATCCATATGGAAGGCAAGGTGGCCAGCAGCTGAGACCAAAACACCCCACTCCCTTCCCCCTCTGTCTTCTATCTCCCCACCCCACAAAATTTCAGGTGATAACCCTGCCTCAGCTACCCTACCTCCTGGGGGGGGGGGAGAAAAAGGGGGTCTGGAACTGGCCTCACTGAGCCTTTGCTCCCTTCTCTGGATGGGATGCCTGAACCTACTCTCCTCAAGCACATGTCCTCGCAGTGGGCACCGAGGAGGCAGGCCCTAACTTCTCCGAGGGGTAAACACTTGCATAGGGACCTCTGCGGATCCGCATACTGAGCCCAAGGCGAGTTCCAAATTCCAAGGGTGGAACCCCAGATTCCGGAGCTTAGAGTGCATCGGGACCTCCGGTGAAATGAGACCCACCAGGAGATCCCACACAGATGTGTCCCATCCGGGGTCTCCAAAGCCGTCTTCCCTCAGCTGGCAGCCCTGAGGAGGGTCATTTCCCCACCACTCTTTGATTTCTTCATCAAGCTACCCCATGCCACCTCAGCCAGGTGTAGAACTAAGGGGGGTGGGGGAGGGTCACAGATGCCAAGCGAGGCACTCGCAGGCTTAATTGGGATTTACGAATTCTCTGGGTGCTCGGGTGGGTGCTCCTTGGGTCCAGAAAAGGACAGCTTGCCACCAGGCCTGAGCTGTTCCAAAGCAGTACGCTCTACCCCCAGCTCACCTGGCACGTCTCCAGAGAGTCCTTGTGGGGAAGCTTATCCATGTCCTACCCTGGCCAACTCGGTTGACTTTTGGTGTCTGAAACACCAGCAGATTCGGGAATCCAGAGGGGCCTCCAACTGATCTCCCCGCCACCTCCCCGCTGTCAGGGATCTCAGGGTTCCCTTGGCTTCTTCCCCGCACCTGCCTCCCTCCACCCCTTCCCCCAGTATCTTCCTAAAGCTGCATCGGGCCTGGGACCTGCCCTTCCATCCAACCCGGGGTGGGAAGAGTGGACTAGAGTCCTGGACTCGGGTCCGGAAAGCACAGCGCCGGCAGGCGCTCGGGGGACCCAACCCTCCACATTTTATTCTCGTACCACAAAGAGGAAAAATATTCTATTTCTTTAAAAATACGTTGCTTCCCATACAAATAGCTATTTTAAAATATACAAATAAGGTTTTAAGCAATAAAATCTAGCTCTGGGGTTGGCGTCGAAGAAAGAGGAAAGGGGGGGAATGCTGGCTGAAATTCCCTGCTCAGCGGCTGGGGAGGGCGGGGTTAGGGACCCCAGCGCCGAAGGAGGTGGGGCCCGCAGAGAGGTGGGGCCGGGAAAACTGTCCGGATCTCCGCTTCCAGCCGTGCTTCGGCCGCAGAGCCACTCCAAAGTCCGGGGTAGCCCCAGGTGCCCGCGCCCCGCAATGGCCTCACCAGTTCCAGGAGACCAGGGCTGGGGGCACTAAGTGCTGATAGGCCGGGAAGAGGCCGAGAGCCGAGCAAGGCCCAAAGGCGGCGTAGCCTGGCGACGGGCAGGCGGTTGGGGACGCGCCGCTCTTGTCCTGGGCGGAGGCCGTGCTCAGATCGCCGGTGCCGCAAGGCTGCCCGTCGCGCACCAGCACAGGGACCACCACGCGGCGCAGCAGGCCCGGTGCGGCGCGCAGCTCGGCGGCGGCTGCCAGGTCCGGCGACTCCGCCGCCCCTGGCGCTCCAGGGGCGCGCGCGCGCTTCAGCTTGTAGCGATGGTTCTGGAACCAGATTTTGACCTGTGTGGGCGTGAGGCGAAGCAGGCGCGCCAGCTGCTCGCGCTCGGGCGCAGACAGATAGCGCTGCTGCCGAAAGCGTCGCTCCAACTCCAGCGTTTGCGCCTTGGAGAACAGCACCCGACGTTTCTTCCTCTTTTCAGCATCTGAGCCGGGAGACACCGGCCCAGTAGACGGCCGCTGCGACGAGTCGGGCGGGCTGGTCTCAGGGCTGCTCTCGTCCGAGACTGGGGACGGCAAGGGAGACACGGCCTGATGAGACGCTGGCCCCTCCGCGCCGGCTGCTTCGCGCGCGCGCGCGCGCGCGCGTGGAGCCACCGGCGGGAGGGCGCCGCCACTCGCCCGCGGCTTTAGGGCTGCGACCATTTCCTTCCCTGGGCCCACATCCGGACACCCACCTCTCCAAATTCAGGGACCTCATTTATACCATAACCGGAGACCGCGCCTCCTAAGAAGCTCACCAGGACCCTCTTAAAACAAGTCCACACTGGTCGCTTGCTAGCAGACGAATTTACCGCAAGCTGGGTCACCAACGCAGGCCACCTCCAGGTCTATTGCAATAGTTTGCCGAGGTTTGCAAAGGCTTGGAGAGCTAGGTTCGCCACTGCTGCCCATCCCTGACCGAGGCCTGGGAACGTAGCCGCATTTTCAGACATTTAAAGGCCATTTCTTTAATATTTAAATATTGTGACCTCTAGAAACAGAAACCCAGATCCCGGGCGTCAGTACCAGGCGCAAGGATCTGCTCTCAGGATGTGCTGAGTAGGTCACGAATGGCACAGGGGTTTTTGTTAGGGGCAAAGACTGTTTTCGACTTTCCCAGTCCCGCATGGGTCGGGCGCGTGGTTCTGCTCCCCTCTCCCCGCTCCCGCAGTGGTCCTCGGCTTACTCACAGGGGTAGTGGCTGCGCTCGGATTCCAACCAGGTGGCGCAGGGGCCGGGCCCGGGAGCGCGTAGCTCCGGCTCCCGCCTTCTCAGGTGTTGTGCGTCCTGCTCGGGTAAATCCAGGAGGCTGCGCACGGTGAAGCTGAGGCGTCCAGAGGTGGCCATGGCCAAGGAGGGGATGGAGGCGGGGGCGGGGCAGGCTGGGAACTGAGGGGCGGCCGGGGACGCCGCTGCTACGGGTGGGAGCCAGAGGCGCACGCCATGCGCTGGCTGCCGGGATATTAGCGCGCTTACAGCGGAATCTCTGTTTATATAAACAACTCTTCCCACCCGGGATGCTTTGAAAGCCGAGGTCCGGGTATGCAGGGTGTTAAGTACCTGAATGAGTGCTGGACCAAAGACTGAGCGAGCCCGGAAGGTGCAACCTCCGCCCCCGCCCCCGCCCCGTCCCGTCCCCCGCCCCTCGGCGCCCCGTTACCTCCCAGAGGCGGCAGGAAGCAGCTCTACGGCATTAGCGATTCTGTCTGATTAGCCCAAAGTGGGGACAGATAATGGGGATTGTTACCAATGAATAACATCTTGGGTGGCGAGCGGTGGTCACCACCCGCCTGTCTCAGCCCCAGCTTCCTCCTCCTCCTGGGCTGACACGGGGCCTGGCCCCGCAGGAGCGTCGGCCAGGGTGGGGGCGGCATGGGTGGGTTTATGAGCACCCAGGAATTTATTCCCTGTTTGCTTTATTTCTCGAGCTTGTTTGCTAGAGTGTTCGTTTCCCGCAATTATCCGTAAAGTGATTTACAAGGCGGCGTTAAACTCCAGCGCGCTCTTTCTCTTTTTGGTTTGGGCCCCTCTAAGGATTCAGAGGCGAGAAATTGCCGGCGGGCACAGAGGAGTGGCCTGGTCCCGCCGGCCTCTGGGCCGAGGGTTATTGAAAGCCTGTAGGAACCACATCCCAAACGCCCCCCTCCCCCCACTTCAAGGGGTACTGGGGAAGGGCTGGCAGTAGCACAGGAGCCCCAGCTCTGCGCCCCTTTCCCCAGACTGGCAAAACGGAGGCAGAATCGGGCCAAGCTGTTCACGTCCTTCGTTCCACCCTCCTTAGCCCAGCCCCGCCCGGCTGCTGCGGGTCGTGGGCTCAGCCCCAGAGGCGGCGCTCCTCAGAGCCCAGCCCAGGCCGGTTCTGGGGCCCACGGGCGGCGGCGTCTCACCCGGAGCCCGTGAGGGCCTTGCGGCCTCCTTGGCGTCGCCAGACCCTCTGGCGCCACTTGTGAGCTTCAGCTATGTGGCCTCAACGTCAGGCCCAGTACCCGGGGATACGGCCTCTGCCCCAGGGCAGGCCTCTGGCCTGGGCTTCCCGCTCCAGGCAGCCGCTGGGACTGGTCTGGTACTGGACCGATTTGGAGAATTAGGACTGGCCCGCCCGGCAGAAAAGACAGCCTAGCCTGCCCGGGGTTTCTTTGCGATCTCGGATCTGGTTCCCACAGCCCCAGCCGGAGAGAATAATCAAGGTAGAAGGCGCAGGGAGCCAGCCGGCGCGGATACATTTTGTTGGCCCATGGCTCCCCTCGTGGTCCCGCTTCGGTCTAGGACTCATTGGGGGCACTTTCAGAGGCCTCTCCTCTGAAGCCGTGGTTTGGGTATTTGCTTGCTAAATTCTAGTGAGGGACGCGGCTCTTGGGTGGCCGAACCCGAAATCCTAGCTCCACCTGAGCTTAATTGGGACCTGGCTCCTGTGCAAGGGGCCCGGGCCTCGCTGGTCCGGTGCACCCTCCCCATCAGCCTCCCTGTCAAGCGTGCCCAAGGCGCCCTGGGCTGCGCAGCGCGCTGGGTGGTCGGCCGGAGGCAACCCCAATACAGGCCAACTGCTAGGCCGCGGACAAAGGGGAAATGGAGCTCGACGCCCCGGACCTGTTGGAAGCATTTGTTCCAGTCAAGATTTTGCATTTGTTCAGTCCGAAATAATGGGTGATTGACGCCTGCTCACAAAGCTCTTTAGCACGCCGGGATAAATCCGAGCTTGTCCCGTGTTGTCATGGTTTTCAATGGGGTTCAATGGGATTGGGAGCACGATCGACTCTGCTGGCCGTCTCTCTGCCGCCCCGGCAATAGATTTATTAGTTATGTCTTTTTAAATAAGATTAAATTGAAATGACCTGGCTGTCCTCTCCGAGATGGGCGGCAGAGGGAGCCAGGAGTAGACAGGGCGTGGCAGGAATCCAAACTCCGTGCCCACTGCGCCCCAGCACCTAAACTCCAGAGTCCCAGAGATGGGGCAGGTCACAGACTAGCCCAGGGCTTTTTGGACTTCTCTCCAGATAGTCGGATGGCTGGCAACCCCTTGCTAGCCCATTTTCTCAGACAGGTGGAAGGAGGGCATGGCAAAGACCATCCTAAGGAAGCATTAATATAGACTCTCACTTGGGGTCTGAGCTTCATGGCTGTGTCAGGGAGCAGGAGCTCTGGCCTGGGAGTCAGTTGGTATCCCAGCCCAGCTCTTAACTAGCTCTAATGGCCTCATCACTCTGAACACTACCCCCCCCCCCCACCATATGAAACAGAAGACAATAGATATGGTAACTTCTAAGGACCCTGACAGTTTTATGATTGCATACCTCTGGAATTTTTCTAAAACTATCTTTGTTGAATTAACCAGCAACTTTGGTCCCCATCCACCCACACAAGTCCCCTTCCCCCCAACCTTCAGGCACTCATCCCCAGGACTCTTGACTCCGCATTCTCCAGAATGTTCTAGGAGAGGACATGCCATCTTCTGAGTTTCCAAAGGACCCGTCACAAGAGTAGGAGTGAGCTTGATAACAGTTTTGGAAAGAGAACCAGAGAACCAAGTCGGGAGATGCAGAAGAAGAGTCTTTCCCGGAGTGACTGACCTCTCTTAGCCTTTTAATCTATTTAACATCCTAAGCCCACACTGACATGTAGAAATAAGTAAATGGCACTCTTCAATTCTTAAGAGCTCTTCAGCATCAAATATTTGCTTTTACTCTTAGTATTTGGCTCCCAAAGAAGAGATATCCACCCCACCTCCCCCACACACACATCTAGCAGTGGTGCTCTGAGAAGGAGCTAGCACTGGGATTAGCTCCAAATATTACTTCTAGCCTTAGATTTCTTGGCCTGGCAACAGTGTTCCTGGGTCCCAGTCTGTGTTCTAAATATCCCAGGAGAACTCTGTACCTCCTGGTTCTAGAAAGCATTGCAACTTCCCTGTATCATTGGTTCCTCAATGCCTCTGCAGGCTAGTCCAATCTTCCTCTCAACTGGGCTCTGGGACTTTATCTAAATTACCTCTAAGAACCAGAGTCTGGGGACTCTGGGAGTTTGTTCCATGCAAACTGTGCCTTCTGAAGTAATGGAGGAAAGAAGGTAAACAGCCAGTATTATTAGTGAAAGATGCTTTCTTTATCACCTCATCATATCAGACTCAAAGACGTGGAAGGAGAAAATTATTTTGAAATGGGGTCAATTGGAAAAACTAGGCAAAATGAGTTTTACACATATTGGAAATCTTTATATAAATTGCCTCCAATTCATAAGAGATTCTTAGTATCACAAGTAAACAATCTAACTGAATATCCTTTCTAGATTTTAAAATATTGTTTGGTATTCTGGACATTTGAACTAATTTTGCAACTCAACATGGCTTATGAATAGTATTATTTAATTAGGTAAGTATTTGTTTCCCTGTAATTAGATGTAGTGCATCTCAATCCTAATAAGAGTTTTTAATCGTTAGGCATCTGCGCTATAGTGAATGTATTTAAGCAGTCTGCATTAATCGCCTTTTCAAAAGTATTATCCAAGATGATCACCACTGCTGCGTGCTTAAGAATTTAAGACTAGAAAATTCTGAAATAAAACTAAAGTATCTTGATTTTTAAAAGAAATGATTGCATCTATATCTTGCATTCCGTTTTTAAATCCTTCCATTTTGGTTAAGTGTTTCACAAAATCCTGCAAATCTATACAGTATTGAAGAGAGGCAACATTGCAAATTCCCCTTGATAGATGGAGGGCCCTCAACTGCCAGGACATTTTTCTTTGCCTCACAGCAACTGCTCTCCCCTTTTTATCAGTATTCTGGTTAAAATAGCAAAAGGAAAAATAAAAATGGGTTTTTGATACCTCCAAGAAGTGAATGATCCTGATCAGACTTAGGATAGAAAGAAAAAGCAGCATTTAAAATCAGACCTCTCTGCCTTTCCTCCTGCAACCAAGTTGCCATGAATAAGTAAACATTTCCTTTTTAATGGCTAATAATCAATTGCTTGGCGGTGGTCCAGGCCTTGCTGCAACTCATTCTTGGCTGTACTGATGATATATACATACAGGACAAGGAAGGGCAATTACTTTCAGACTGAGGACTTAGGGCATCTTTGGAATGGGCTTCAGATTTTATTGCCCAATGTCAAACGACAAGATTTGAAAGATCCCATCTTCAGTTCCTTGAAATACTGACTTTCCAGGGACTTTTTGTTGTCATTGTTGATCTCCAGGAGAAAAGTTTTTCCTTCCGACTATACTTATCTAGTTGTTTAGATAGGTAATGAAAAAAATATATAGGGAGTAATAGAGTTCAATGAATTATAAAGATATTTAATGAAATATCTATAGTCTCCATTTCCTAAAGAGCCAACAAATAACTTAATAAAATTTTAAACTAGTTTGTTAAGTATTTCTGGTCTTTCCCATACTTTGCGATGCTTTCATATAATGCTAGCATGGAATGTAAGCTGTCAGAATAGACATAATAACACACACACCTTGGAGAGGGTGACGAATCTTAATTTGTTCAGAGCTGAACGTCTTCGTTTTTGTCTAATCCTTTTTGAAAGATGGTACTTTATACTCCTGTGCTTGACTGATACGGATATAGTTTATATAAGACAGTATCCTAGTTGATGTTTACACAATAAAGGTCCAGGCCCTACGTCACATGTAATGTCACATACAGACACCAGCAGAGTAGACTGACCCCAGGAACACATTTTGTGATTTTCCCCTAGTACCTCCCACAGGCCTGCCTTCAGTGCATGCTCTTACCACCACCACTGCATTTCAAATTAGGTACTTTTTCTCACCCAAGCGTTATAACAGGGTCTCTTTTTTATGTACCTTTACTTTGAGGTAACTTTGGCATTTTAAAAGGATTGCATTATTAAAATGAGATATTATTTCTGCCTTATTTGGCAGCAGTTTCAGCACTAAACCAACCATTAGGCTAGAGGGGTATTTGGTAATCTCCGTTGAAGACAGGGACCATCCTCTGTCAGAGGTCTAAGGAATCAGATATTCCATTTTTTTACAGTGATGATGATAGCAGTAGTAATAAAATATTACTTTACATTTTATACATTTGAGAATGTTACAATGTACACTCGCATTTGTTACTGCATCCTGAGTCAGGATAGATGACCCAGGAGAAGCAAAGCTTAAGGAGAGGCTTGAAGGCAGATAGACTGTGAGAGCCCTAGAATTGAAGAAATTGTGTGGAGGGGAGGGGGATGAAGAGGATGTAAAGAGGAGAAAGAAAGTCCATTGTAATAGAAGGATTAGAAAAGAATGATTAAGAGGTGAAAGAAAAAGTGAGTGTGGGCTGGCTTAGAGCAATGGGTTCAATTTGATCTCATCGACTCAGACGAAAACAAAAATGTATGAATGAGAAATTTCCAGTCGACAGTGGCTTCTATGTGCTTTCCACAAGTATTTATATTTCTAAAAATGAATTACAATAGCTTCCAGTTATGAGATAAGTAAGTCCTGGGGATGTAATGCACAGCGTGGTGACTATTATTAACAACCCTGTATGATGTACTTAACACTTGCTAAGAGGGAAGACCTTAAAAGTTCTCATCACAAGAAAAAAAAATTGTACCTAAGTGTGGTGATGGATAATTACTAAACTTAAGCTGTAATCATTTTGCAGCATATACAATTATCTAATCATTATGTGTACCCCTTAAATTAATACAATGTTATATATCCATCATATCTCAGTAAGAAAATTTAAAAAATACATACAATTCACCCTCTAAAGCATTCAAGTTTTTCTAGATTCTATTGAGTTTATTTTTAAAGATTTCTTTGGGAAAAAATCTTTTTGCCAAGAGAAGGCAAAAATGTATAACAAGAGCATGAAATGACAAGCTACGGGAATTTCCTCACAGACACACACACAAAAGTAAAAGAGCTCTATGTTTACTGCAGTCTCTGGAAATCCCTTGCCAGCAAAGGTGGCTGTCTTTGTGTTCTTGATTAAATGGGTATTTGCACTGAAGTCACATACCACACAAAGGAAACAAAACAAAATAAAAATGTCCTTCGTGTTCTGTTTTTCAATCGTTTGTGTGAGGGAGGTTCTTGGCCTTTATCACTGTCAGTGAAAAGTTCTTCATTGGAAGGAGACATTCCACTCACCCTGCTTCTTGTGCACAGGGAACTTACCATGGAAACTACCTCTGGAGCCATCAGACAAATATATAAACGACAAAACTCAACACTGGGCATTTTGGGTTTAACTTTAACTCAACAACAGGGTATGAAGAAGGGTGTTTAGGATTTCTTGAGAAATTTATTGTTGTATTTGCCTTGCGCTGAATCCTAAAACCCCAAAATCGGACTTATTCAAGTTGGGAAACAACTAAGAAATGACTTTAAATAAATTCTGATGCTAGCACATATATGCTATGTATTTAACACCACGATGTACGATGAAGCTGTACTTTTTTAGGTGGCTTTTTAAATAATAGCTTGAGTATCTTCAAGATGAAAGGTTCACCTTTAATACATGTGTGTATTTTTTAACTGGTTAGGAACTTCAATTAAGTGACAGAAAAAAAAAATTCTCCTACTGAATGTTTCTTTTTTTAACAAGATCTATCCTAAACTGTTTTTTTTTCTTAGCCTTAAAATAGTTTGCTTTGTAATATGAGCCTGAAGAAATTTAAGACAGTGCTTCACAAAACCTGTATTGTCTTTTTCTTTATTTCACCTGCTTATCAAGTTCTCATTTAACTTACAAACAACCCCAGGTCATTCCCCTCCATTTCCACCAACTCTGTTTGCAGCCTTCTGTCCATGGTCCATATGAACTAACTGTAAAGACTGTGTCTGACACGGCATGTGTCTATTGCTCATTTTCATTACCAGCTCCTCAAATCAAGACAATTTATAAAAAATTAGATTGATATATTTCTGGATGGTTATGGCATCAGGATACATAGTCGAAACTTAGTTCTTCGGCACTGGAGGTCTGCGTATATTTGGATGGTGGGTAGCATGAAAAAAGAAATGGATGACTACACATAGGATTTTAGTTGCTTCTTTGTTTTTGACTACTAACCAAGAGAAAGAAAAAAAAACAACAAACCAACAACAATCCTTTCTCCTTAAGCAAAAGGATTGGGCCGTAAAACAAATTTCAGAGGGGGAGATCTGAGAAATAATATGTGTGCTTAAGGTTAGACATTTTATTTCTTACATATTATTGAAATGATTATCAAAGGATGAACTTTGTGTAAGCTCAAGATGTCAGAATGCCAGGGGTTAGACCATATAATTAGCAGGTCATCTGTAGTAAATTTAGCCTCCTGGTTTCTTCTATACTAAAAATAAAAACCACCCAGTTTTCATGAATTATCATCTTAATGATTTCTTTTATGGAACAATTAGGAAAAGTATATGAGTACCTCCTTCCATGATGCACACTTGTTTATCCATTGTTGAGATTTTCTATTATTCACTTCCTGGTGGGATACTGATTCTCCATAGTTGATGGGTCAGAGGAGCTTCCCAAGGGGTAGGCAGAATAGGGGAGAAAACCTGATAATGTCTCTAAGCGAATCCAAGGTGTCCACACGGAATGGAGGTGAAATGGACTGGGTAAAGGGACTGGGTAAAGGAAGGTAAGAGAAAGTGGAAGAGTGGTGCCCATTTCACCTTGGTGATCACCCATCTCCATCCAGTTAAGGCTTACCAGCTGGAAGTCGGTAAAAGGAAGGCAGGGAGTTGATTTGATCAGCCCTGGAGCAATACACGGAGAAGTACAGAGGAGAACGGATGGTTTTGTTCAGATACCAATTAAGACCTAAAGGCCTACAGCATTTTAAAAGTCCTTGTTGGGAACTAAGGCTAATTTCTAGGAATCCTGTTGTGATTTGCTTTTTAGCAGCATCTCAGTGACTAGCAGAGTGTGATTTCATCTGCTCTAAGTTGTATTTGTTTCCAAACAGCTTAACAATACTAATTGGACAGCATAGAAACCCATTGCAAGTTGTGTTTTTTAAAAAAGATAACTCACCCTAGCAATGAACATAGATTGAAAACCAGTTAAAAGCCAGTGAGAACAAATGTGTCTTAAATGGAGGATGAAACAAAGGGAAGGTGGGGGCACATCCCCTAATGTCAATAGGCAGAGAGCTGCACGTGCATAATGGCCATGGGAGCGACCACCCAAGGTGATCTGAGTCAATTCTGGAGACAGACAGAGACCTGGAGCCAGAGAAGGGGCGGGGACAGGCCAGCCACCCAGAGTCCTGCTCAGGAGGGATCCAAGGTGGTGAGGAATTGTCATATTGCTGTTCCACGCCACACTTTTCTCAGATGCCAATTTTTTGCTTCCAAACGTACCCCACAAGGCAGGAGGTCTGCGCTCTGGCTTCTATGGCCAGTAGTCACACTCCTGGTAGATTTAGAAGGCTGTCAAGGATAATGACCTAATACTAACTAGTGTCAACTGAATTACACAAATATAACCCTCCCTCCACCCTCTACCACAAGGCTGCCCACCCACCCAGCCTTATAATCAGTAGCATGCAAGTCCCTCTGGGGGCACCATTTTTGAGAAAATTGCAATCCACAAATATATGAGGAACTCTGAACGCCAAGTGCTCTGCAGGCAAGGAGGCTGATTGACTCAAGCAAAGCCAGAGTCTGGAAGGAACACCTGGTTTTTCTTTCCAACACGCACCACCTTTGGGGATCAGACCGACAGCAACAGATCCGGATTCGAAGTCTGAGTCTCTGAATAACCTAGGTAACCTGGATCCACTTTTGTCATTTCTTGGAGTCACAGTTTCCTCGCCTATAAGACAGAAACAGTCATTTCTTCTAGAAATCGCCATTCATACCTGAGGATTCCTGAGATATGTCATGTAAAGTGCTTGGCACGGTACTTGCCCATGGTTAGTAGGCGTCCATCACGGCAATTGTTGCTATGCTAATAATGTAGGATGGGGCCGGAGAGTTTAATATATTCACGCAGCAGCTGGAAGCTGTGCTATCCTAAGTTTCGGATCGGCGGTCACAGAGCGGAGTTGAATTTCATCCAATTCACAGAAGAAGAAACTGAGGCACAGCGAGTTTGGGTGACCTGCCTAGCATCTCCCAGTTTGGCTTCAAGACCTGATTTTCCTAATCTAGGCATCTTTCTACTTCACCGTGCTCTGTGCTACTAGTCCCTGAAGTAGCTTTTCTTCTGACAGAGTTAGGAAAAAGTTGCCTGTAGAAGAGATTTCCTTAAACGCAGCAGCATTACTCAGACCCTCTTGCTTCAGAGCTCTGGCCTCAGCCCACTTGCTGCTATGGCTAAATCTCTGCTCGCAATGCAAAGGCTCTCACTGCACTTAATGGAAGGATAGAGGCTCAGCCTCCCAAGCCCTAATGTTTTCATTTCTTGGTGCCTCTACAGCTGTCTCAAGGTGTTCTCCCTGCTAGTGTCTGAGCTTCAGGATTCATTCTTCCCCGTGTGTGAATCCCTGAAGTAGCATTTGAATCCTCTCAATTCAGCCAGAGCATCTTGTAAAACTTCTCTCTCTCTAGCCCATATAAGACACCAGGTAAGAACAGAGTCAGGTGAATTAGAAACAAATGCATTTGCCTAGAGGGAAGCAGAACAAGGCAAATATTGACTGCTTTAAGAAAGCAAAGGGAAATGCATTAAGATTATTTATTTATTTATTCATTTTTTAAGGCCAGGGTCAAGGGGAGGATTCTTTGCCTACTGGGAAAAATGGAGAACAGGGAATGGTCAGGGAATGGCAAATCTGTGTTACTCAACACGCAGCTCTTGGATTTCCAGGGGAGGGCGTGGGGGCGGGGCACGTGTGCAGGGAAGAGGGTTGTGTGTTTGATTCCACAGGCCCTGCGGTCCTCATCCAGGCTGCCTTACAGCAGCACCCCCCCCCCCCCCCCCCCCGGTCCTTACTCTATAGGGAGAAGTGAGCTAGCTCCCAGAGTCCTCGAAACTCAGGCCGCTTTGTCCGAGATCGTGCATCCTACCCCTTCTTTTGTTTTCTAAGTTCCCTTAGCTCTGGGAGACTGGACCATCTGCTTTTCCTTTTAATTGCTTTCTGAACATTTCAGACGTGCTCATGCCAGGTGCTTTTCCAGGACAGGCGCTGGTGCTCTATATTTTCTTCTGTGTTTTCAAAAGAAATACTTGTTGAAATTTTTTGATTGACACAGAGTACATTGTTAAATATAAGACAATTGGACTTTTAAGATATAAAAACATTCCATTAGAAGGAACCTGTTTCCTTCATCACCAGTGCACCTAATCAGATAAGAATATGAATTAGAGTTAATTCCCCACCCAGCTAAAGTGATATAAAATCATTTCCTGCTTGAAGTAGTGTGCAATGCCCACAGGCAAAGGGTATGCTGAGTGAGGTCACCCCTTAATTGACAAGACGAGACAGACTCAGCCGTCTTACCAAATCCTTCCATCTTGGAGCAAGTAAAAAGGGATTTTGCTGTTTTTAGTGAAAAGTTCTCTTCCCTTGGTCTGCATAAGGCACAATAGATGCTAACAGCTGATTCAGAACAGTTACAGCCTAGTGTATAAATATGTAAACATGGGAGTATGTATTTAGACAATTTAAAAGTGTGTCTCATTTACCCAATTATAAACAGCTGTCTGAGAGCAATTACGATTTATCATGTAAATGCTTATTTGCATAATTCAAAATATGAATATTATTTGCTTGATAAAGACTGTAAATAAAAGGCAACCTGAACTTTCCTAGGCTGAGAGTTTTATGCTAAGTTTTTAATCTAACAGGGAAAAACAGCATTTTGTTCAAAATGGTACTTAATTTTGTTAATTTTAGCAGGTCCAGGTAATTGCTAATTTAATAAGAAAAGAGCAAGAGTTTTAAAGTAAACAGGGCTGGCTTAGAGGTAATGAAAGAAGTCACACTACTCTGCTACTATTACTCCTGAAAATTTGCTCTGTAGGGATGGTGAATTGCCTTACCAGTGTTTTCCCTGCACATGAATGTTTAATGGTGAAAGCTTCCGGGGTACTTAGCATATTATTTCAGGTGCTACAATTTGATATACACATAATTTTTCAGTAATGTATCATTATTTTTTAAAGTATAGGATTATTAAATGAGATGCTTCCAAATATACTAAGGAATATTTCTCATATTAAAATCTAACTTCTGCTTCAATGAGGACTACTAATAAAATGTGGGCATCGAAACGTCCAGTCAGGTATATCCTGGTGTGTTTGTTTTCCAGGGCTGCCACAAAAAATCACCATAGCCTCAGTGGCCTCCAACAACCAGAGACGGATTCTCTCAAAGATCTGGAGGTGAAATCTAGACGTTAAATCAACATTTGGCAGGGCCACACTGCCTCTGAGGGCCCTGAGGAAGGGTCCTTCCCCGTCTCTTCCCAGCATCTGGTGGTGTTCCCTGGCTTGCAGCGTAACACTCCAGGCTCTGCCTCTGTAGTCTTCTTCCCTGTCTGTCTGTGCGCCTTCTTTCCTTCTTAGAAGGACACCAGTCATTGGATTTAGGCCCCATCTTACTTCCATATGACTTCCTCTTAAGAAAGTTTGCAAAGACTCTATTTCCAAACAATGTCACATTCACAGGTACCCAAGGTTGAAACCTATCTTTCGGGAGGACAGAATTCAGCCTACTACACTCAGTGAGAGCCACTATGCAAAGTAACGTGTCTGAGCACTAAAATAGCCTGGAATATCTGAATTATGCGTCTCCCTAGAGTAACCTGTATTATGCATGGTTTTGACATTATCACCAGTGTATGATGTTATTTGAAAAATTGAGAATTTACATCTGATATAGAATATATCATATTATTATATAGTATATTCAAGAAACATTTATTCAGTTCTCTTTATGTGAAAAACGATGTGATGGGAACTCTCTCTTAACCAAACTAGCCAGTTAATGGTGCATCCACTATTTTTGACAAGCAGGAGTTCATGACCTTTCCTGGGTATTAATAATTAATACTTTGGATTCCTTGGTATTAATTAATTAATTGGCATTAATGAATTACTATGCTACTAAGTACAGATGAGTCTTCCCCAGGGGAGTTAAATCTCTCTCAGCAGCTCTCCACTGGGTTGAGGGGCCTGTGCGTCCTTTATGCGAGTCTTTTCTGGAAGAAGCTTCCAGAAAAGAAGCTGCATATACCAAATATAATTTATAAAATTATAAAATGTAGCTCCATCAGACTTCATCAACCTGGGAGTTGTGTTTTATGACACTCCCCTTTTACTACATGGCAGAACCAGGATATGGATCCAAATCTTCCCACCTCTGAAACTTGTGTCATTGGCACGTATCTTCGGAAGGTACCCCAGTGTGGTTGGCCACATGCCATCACTTGCTTGGCTATGTCTCCTTATCAACGCTGCTAGTTTTGCCTTGTTGCTACTCTTCTGAGTGGCTTCTGGTTCCTAGGAAGATGTCCACGCAACTGGGGAAGGAACCTGGAAACCTGAACTGATCAGGAGGGGCAAGTAGAGATCATCTCTTAAAAGACCTGATCTATGGACCTCCTGAGGAAATCAAAGCAGGATAAATCAGTGATTAGCCACTGCAGTGATTTGGAGATGAGAAAACCGGCCCTAGGTTCCTAGCACAGGCACAGGAGTTGGTCATATACTTCCGTGAGCAGGGTGAAAAATATGAATGAGGTCACCGGAACTGAGATGAAGTGGCAGGTAAGGAGTCTATCCCACAACAGGGGGTGTCTAATGGTATTGACCAAGCAGGAAAGAACTACAGAAAACTCATGCCTAAATTTCTGACTGTCATGGTCCCAAAGTACCACACCTTCTCTGGGCTTGTTTGGGTAGGGCTTCATTCCTCTATCTTCTAGCTTGTCATTTCTCTGCTTCTCACTAGGGTTTCCAGAGCAGTGGAATGGTTGTCGCTTCTGCCTCATGTCACTACTTATTTCTCATGTACCTGTCCTGTCAGCCCAATTAGACAGCAAGCTTGTTGAGGAAAGGGTCTTCCTCTCTTGCTATCCTTGTGGGACCAGTGGCGCCCATGGGTGCTCTAAGTCCTCATCCAGTCATTGACATTCAGAGAGGATCACATATGATAAGCATAAAGAAATGGGAAATGCACTCATTGATGAGCTGAGTTTTAATTTTTCCAAGTTAAACATTTTGCTTCTAAAGGAAAAGTCAGAGTGTCTATGTGGCTCAAGTCGTTAAGCATCTGCCTTTGGCTCAGGTCATGATCCCAGGGTCCTGGGATTGAGCCCTGTATTGGACTCCTTGCTCTGGGAACCTCTCCCACTCCCCCTGCTTGTGTTCCCTCTCTGGCTGTGTCTCTCTCTGTCAAATCAATAAATACAATCTTAAAAAAAAAATAAAAGAAAAGGCATGTTTTGCACACATCCACATCCTATCACTCCATACAAGATTCCATAGCCTTTATAATTTATGTGGGGCCCAAATGCCACAAAATGCCAAATGACGGGGTCAGGGCCAGTTCCAGGGTTAAGAGAAATATGCAGAATCAGTATGGAGTGCTATGTAGTTGAGCTTCCTGCCTTTGTCAGCATCTCTTTTTTGTCAGTGCTATCAAAAAGCCATCTGACGTGAACGTCAGACTTCTATGATCCCAGAATCATACATTCTAACCCCCAGGCCGAAAACAAATTCACGTCAGTGCTTTGTTTTCTAATTGAACTTTCCCTTTCCAATCAGAAGAGAAGATGAATTAGCATTTTATGGTGCTTTTTAGTGAGGGACCCGTCAGGTCATAAAAGCGCAGTGGGGAGTGGAATTTCCACCCTGGCATAAGCAAGGCACTTCCCTTATTAAGCTCCCAAGTTAAACAAGAATCAAGAGATTCAGCTCAGATCACCATCCTGGCTCCTCACAGTCTAGGGGTGACGGGCTTTACCAGAGCATCAGGTAGGGTAGGTCTTGCCCCTGCCAGTCCCGAGGTACAGTAAGAGCCAGCTTGTAGGGACCCTCCCCCTGTGTCATCGTTAGCTGCTCTGTGGCTTCATCTGCCCCTTGCCCTAGTATTTCTCGATTACTTATTTCCTCTCTTACATCTTCTCGTGTTCACGGCAAGCCGGTGGGAGAGGTTTGTTTTGCTCTCTTATCTATGAATTAGCTTTAGGATAAGATTCTAAGCCCATTTTTATTGCTAAGTTTAGCATTCCAGTTTTAGGAGAATCAATCATTTCCCCACTGAAGGCCGTTAATTCACCATTACTAGTGTACTCATGTAGTCATCGAACTGACAAGCAATTATGGAATGCTTAGCGTGGGACAGTTGTTGGGTTAAGTTTGGGAACAGGGCATTTCCATAGGGCCTTACAATTTCCAGACGGTCAGGTCAGTAGTCACTTTGCTTTGTTTGTTGTTACAGAAGGTGAGTGCTACCAGCTCCTTTACGGGTGTGAAAACTGATCCTTGGACCCCAGAGACTTTATGGGGGCGGGACTATTAGCCCTGGTTAAACTACCGAGTCCAGGAGACTATCAGATGGCTTTTTGTGGCTCCGTGCTGGTGGTTTGATAATAAGAGATGACCCAGTCCCTGGCCTTGATAGGATAAACGTTTAATATAGGTATGACCATGGAGTTTGCACATAATGTCTTATCCAAACAGGACACTTTAGAGAGGGAAAAGAGGCACTTAGATGTTTATGCCATGACAATGTGCAAACTAAGGGGGGATAGTTAGTTCCTTTCTCCCAGCCTGTCTGTCCCAGGAGAAAACAATGCATCTCTAGGGACATAGTTGCTTTCTTAGAAGCTAGGAGTAGCTGAGGAGTATGAAGCTGGGGATGGGCAGAGTAAGGCAGAAAGGCAGGAGGGAGGGGGTAGGGAGCAGCACGGGTCAGGGGGTACTTCATGCACCAATCAGGTAGGCAGAAATGAAGCCAGGGGCACCTGGGTGGCTCAGTGGGTTAAGTCTCTGCCTTCGGCTCAGGTCATGATCTCAGCATCCTGGGATCAAGCCCCACATGGAGCTCTTTGCTCAGCTGGGAGCCTGCTTCTCCCTCTATCTCTGCCTGCTGCTCTGCCTACTTGTGGTCCCTCTCTCTCTCTGTCAAATAAATAAATAAAATCTTAAAAAAAAAAAAAAAGAAAGAAAGAAAGAAAGAAAAGAAATGAAGCCAGACTGGTGGGTGGGCAGAGGCTACAGTGGTCCAGCCACCCTCCTGCGGCAGTGTTTTAAGCTACAAGAGAGAAGGAAAGGGAACAGGGAGTCTATTCATTGGACAAAATCAGTCCATCTTCTTTCACATTCCCATCCAAGAAAATCAAGCCCTACAGGAGGTGAAAATCCCCAAGATCTTTTTCTTTTGGTTGGGAGCCCTTTTATAGACTCCCTCCCCGCCTCCTCCCCGCCCCCGAATTTATTCTCTAACTAAATGGTTTGATATTAATAAAAGAATCACTTGAACTGGGTAAGTATTTGCCATTACAAACCCCAGAGTGTGGGGGATGATCCCTCCCTTTGGTTATTGGCTCAAAGCTAAATGGAAGGAGCTGTGTTCTGTAAGACTGTGTTCCCGAGATCGAAACTGAGTTTGTTTGCTCGCAGGTGGGAATCACATCTCGGGGCTGGAAGGAGTCTGAGGAGATTATCGGTTCAGCCTCTTGCCTCTGGACAATTAACTCCAAAACTGCAAACACCCCAAAGGGAATGATGGCTATCAGGGCAAAGCATATCACTCCGGGCACTGACTCGTCTCCTGCCGAGCCCACATCTCCCACCACCTCCTTCAAGGAATTCAGTGCTTCAGCAGTGATGGCGACGGCGACCACAACGATGATGACAACTTTGGTATCGGACATCTTTGGAGCTCCCGTGAGGTACGAAGCTGTTTTCTAAGTACTTTGCCCGAGTAGTCTCTGTTATTCCTCACAGCCCTCTGAAGTGGTTTATTTTAGTAGTATTGCTATAGATGAGGAATCGAAAGTGGAGAAGTTAAGCAACTGTCCCAAGATCGCAAGTCTCCAAAGGGGCTAGAGCCCGAGGCTGCCGTCTATAGTGTGCAAGTACGTCCCCCCTGTGTAGACAGTTGTCATCTCAGGTCTTCTATCTGGCACACTCCTCGCCCTTGAAAATGCAGCTTGAGGGCTGTTTCTCCTTCAAAGCTGCCAGCGTCTCCTGGGACTGAGCTCTGAGGGCCTGGTCCGGGCACCCTCATACTCTGTGCAGACATCTGTTACAGCCGCCGCAATCCGGCATTCCTGCTGGCTTTTGTGACTGTCTCCCAGTCTATATCGAGGACAACTTGAGGCTAGAAACTCTTGTGTCTCTGGTTTCTAGCACAGGATCCACAGTCCGTGGCTTTCAAATACATTTAACACAGTTAAATACGCATAGTCAGAAAGCAGATGAAGAAGAGTGGCCACCTTCCCTTCACAGTGTCCCCATGGGGACAGGGCTACCCCACATGGAGCACTAACAAGCAAAGGACACAGTTTCACAGAGGGGCTGGTGAATCTGGTTTGGAACTGGTGTTTGGAAACACCCATCTTAAACCATGAGCCAGTCAAACCTGAATCAATGACAAAAATGAGACAGTATTTTTGAAAAACTACTTGCAAGGTTACTATGAAGCATGTTGGTAGGTATGTCAGTTGGCATTGCCTACCCAGCAGTTTTTACTAGTAAAGTGTCTCAAAACTTTAAAAAGATGAACAGCTTTTGCCTCATTTACTCCCAGGACTTTTTTCTAAGAAAAGATCAGAAATATATAGAAATATGTATGCATAAGTATTATTGCAGCATTGCCTTAAGAAATGGAAAGTTGTAAGTGACCTAAGTGCCCAGAGTTAGGGGTGGGTTAGGAGGACAGTGTTACCATCAGATGATGGATTATAATACCCAGCTATTTATATCATATGTACAAAGAATTTATCATGACATAGTAAAGGCTCATGGTATGTTAAGTAATCAAACAAACACTCTAGAATATAAAATTCTATAAATAGCCTGATTTCAACAGTATAAAAAGTATATGAAAACTAGGGGGAATTATACTAAAACATTAAGAATGATCATGTCTGACTGGTGAATTGGGTCATCATTATTTTTTTCTTTATAGATTCCATTTCTTCCCAGCTTTTATACCTTAAGCATGTATGACTTTAATTTTTAGGAAAAAATTTTGAGTTTTTAAAATACTGCGTGGGATGTGACACATTATTATCAACAATGAATAAAGTTGAGAGTTAATATGCAAATTCTTCATTAAATGAAAAATACAGCATTATCTCTGAAATAACAAAAATGAATGGAATCAGACAAACAAAGAATAAGAATTATAATAAGTAGACGCTGGATGGTTTCACAGGGGGAAAAAAGCAGTTTGGGGGTCAGAAGTTCTGGTTAATAGTATTCGTGTCAGTAATAGTATAACCCAAGAGAGTCACGTAACCACTTTTTAAGTTTCTTCATTTATAAAAATTAATTGGTTGAAATGATGAGCTTCAACTTTCCTCTAACGAAGCCTCTGGTGTTTAGCTATTGATTCATTCACTAGTTCTCTCCTATGCACAAACCCCCGCATTTATGGGTGATTTGATCGCCCTAATGAGGTGCCGAGTGCAGATTCACAGAAACCTCTCCCAGCCAGCAGAGTGTGGTGACTAATTCCTGAGGTTAGAGTCAATACAGCTGTGAGGACCAAGATGTTGAAAGGAGAAAGATAAGATAGGCAGAGAATGGTGGAGAAGATGAGGCGGTGATGGGAGAGGCCGGCTGGGCTGGGAAGGAAGATGCCTGTGTGACAGAATCCCTGATAGCTGCATGGAAGGCTGTGGTCAGGGTTGATTGATCAATGGTTGAGAGGCTGCTTGACAACTCACCAAAGGAAGAACAGGGGTGGTGAGGGGGATGACCTTTCACCCTTGGGCTCCCAGCGCAAATTCCCTGAAGACCCAGTGTCTTACTGCCCTGCGGAGTTAGAACTGAATGCCTGAAAACAAAGTTCCACCCAGGAGATGGCCAAAGGGCCAAGTGAAAGAAGTGATTTTAACCAGAGATCAAGCATGCAAACATTTGGTCCAAAATGTAAAGGAGTGGTAAAGAGGAAGGAGGAATACTCTGGAGTTCAAAAGTCCTGTGTCTTAATCCTGTGCCGCAGCCTTGCTGGGTGGCCAATAGGCCACTCGCCTTTTCCTGCCTCACTTTCTCTCAGTTAGATGGAGACAGCAATTCCTGTTCCCAGCATCATGGAAGGTGTTAAGAAATCACAGATGCCACAAATGACAGATGGTGCTGTGTAAGTCCAGAGTCCTTATTTTCTCACTACTTGGACCGGATGAGTCTGGCAAGGGGTAGGGGGGAAGGGGGAGAGAGAGAGAGAGAGATACAAAGGAGGAGAGAGAGATGAGCTTCCTCTCAGGTATGGAACCATCCTTTTAATCACACTCCCAAAGATAGCAGATGTTAAATGATGAAAACTGTAGTGCCTAAATGGAACCCCAAATTACTCAAGTTTTTCTGAGTCAAAGGGCATTGTCATTCTAGAAGAAACACTGAAGCCTTGGAATATCCACATTACTTTTGTGGAGTGATGCTATTCATTTCCTTCTCAATGGTGTTTTAAATCTGCAACTGCCACGAGTCATGGTTGCATTTTATTTGGCCTGTAAAGCCTTCAAGTTTAGTGCTTTCAATGTTGCTGGTAGTGTAGTAGTATTTGATTAACATGTCCTCAAGGATAAAAACTATGTCTTCTGCTCCTCTTGTATTCTTAGAGGGGCAAGAGAGATAGTCAAATTCATGTGTCACTTAAAACCCAGCACATCCTTCCCATGGCGGTTACTCCTGGCATTTGCATTTAGCTATGCCCCGTCAGGTGCAGCGAGTCTGTTTGTAACTCCTGCATGACACAGGCGTGGGCCAGGTGAACATGTTGGGGATCAATTTTAGGGATAATAATGGCAGCTCATTTCTATTTATGGGTTTAATTGATCCTAATCCAGCAGCAGGCTCGGAAATCACGATTCTACACCAAGTACCTCCCATGAAGGATGATGGCTTGAAGACCTCTGTCAATCACCTAGCAGAGCAGATGAGTGCCCAAGTATTTCTGATTTTAAGGAGCGCTTTAATCCAATCAATTTCAGAGAGTCTAACTTCCTCTGAGCCATGCATGGATTAATTCTATAAGAGTGCCTTTTCCATTAAAGAAACTGATTGCAAACTTCCCTTCTAATTGTGAAAATGCTCACCTGCTCAAAGTAAACAGTTCTGGAAAGATACCTTCGTTTTGCTTCAGTTATTTGGCTGAGAGGAGTGGAGTTTCAATGGAAGTTTAAGAAGTAAGAATGCAACACCCATTCTTGCTCATAGAGCGATTTGTGCTTAAGGTAAATGCAGATACTACAAATCGACCTCAATCCCATCACCCACTTTTCAAGGACCTTAATTACTTGGTTATAATATATATATATATATATTCCCTAAGTAAGAGAGCCATGGGAATGGGGAATGGGGAGTGTAAGGAGGTGTTAATTATTTAATAGGAACAATAATCAAAAATTGAAAGCAACCTAAATATCCAGCAGTCAGAGAATTACTAAATAAATTATTAAACCTATTTTAGTATATTTGTATGCTGGAAAACGATAAAATAATTAAAATCACGTTTTCTGAAGAATGTGTAATGAGACAGGAAAATATTCACATATGTGAAATGAAAAAACAGGGTGTAAAACTGTATGTACAATTTGTTGAGAATCTGTAGTCTTACAGAAAAGATTGTGTCCTACAGCAGTTCAAAACAATGAAATGGATTTAAATGCGCTAATATGGAAAGATCCCTAAAATGTGACATCACATCATCAAAGCATGTTTCATCTGTATCATTTGAGTTTCTGTAATAAGAACGTATTTGTAGGGATGCCTGGGTGACTCAGTTAGTTAAATATCTTTCTTGATCTCAGATCAGGTCTTGATCTCGGAGTCATGAGTTCAAGTCCCAGGTTGAAGAGAATATACTCATACGTCATATAATTTAAAATCATTGTTTTAAAATTTTTAAGTAGGGGAAGAAGAGATATAATAATAATAGACTATCTCTTAATAGTGTGATTGTAGTTATTTGATGAAACTGAAGCCCTTGTGGGCTAAATCACTTGACAAGATTTGATTGTGGTTTTTCTGTGACTCCAAAGTTCAGGTTCTTTCCATTCCATATCACCTTTCCAGTCCTGTGTCCTTAGGGGTTCTGGGGACAGGTCAGAGTTAGGGGGAAAAGAGGAACAAGGAGGCACTGGAAAGTGGGTGGTTGTCTTTCTTTATGAGCTTTAAGGCTCTGAGTTCAGTGATGGAAATCAGACACTGGGCCAGTAAACCAGACTCTGGGAGGGAGATGAAAATAGCACCAGCAGCTGATTTAAAAAAAAAAAAAAATGCAGCTTCTTTCCAGCTGTGCTTCACTTTATAGTCTTTTTAGGAGCTTAGCAGAGAGATTCTGGGACCCAACCCCAGAGACTGTGCCCCGTAGGTCTCAAGTGTGGCTCAAGAATCCTGCATTTTCACAAATATCCTACATAGTTTTTATTTTATTTTATTTATTTTTTTTAAAGATTTTATTTATTTATTTTACAGAGAGAGAGATCACAAGTAGGCAGAGAAGCAGGCAGAGAGAGGAGGCGGGGGGGGGGGGTGGGGAAGCAGGCTCCCCGCTGAGCAGAGAGCCCGATGTGGGGCTCCATCCCAGGACCCTGGGATCATGACCTGAGCCGAAGGCAGAGGCTTAACCCACTGAGCCACCCAGGTGCCCCCCTACATAGTTTTTAGACCATTTCTTGAGAAACCCTGCCCTAGAGATACTATGGCAGAGAGATACAGAAAACAAAAGCATGAAGTGTCATCCTTTCCCTTCCCAACTTACCAGAGCATCCTCTGAATCCTTTTTTTTTTTTCTTTCAGGTGGTCCTTTATCCCCATTTAAAGCTGATTCCACTGCGTGCCTGGGTGGCTCAGTGGGTTAAGCCGCTGCCTTCGGCTCAGGTCATGATCTCAGGGTCCTGGGATCGAGTCCCGTATTGGGCTCTCTGCTCAGCAGGGAGTCTGCTTCCTCCTCTCTCTCTCTCTGCCTGCCTCTCTGCCTACTTGTGATCTCTCTCTGTCAAATAAATAAATAAAATCTTTAAAAAAAAATAAAAAAAATAAAGCTGATTCCACTGAATTAGAATATTGGTGGGCGGGTGAGTGGCACAAGGATAAAGTTAGGGGTAGGGAGAATTGTACACCGTGAGTGGGCTGGGGAGAGTTGGGGGAGGCAGGGGTGGCTCAATGAAGAAGAGAGGCAGCAGCTGCATAAACGCTATGAAGTTTAAAAATCAATAAAAATGCTCTTCTCTCTAGACATGACCCTGCCAAACATATGACATAAAAGTGTCTGACTTGCCAAATAACAGTTGTTGTCAGAGGATTATAGTAAAAATAATTACAGCATCTAAGAAGTGAGCACCCAGGTTCTAGTCGTTAGCTTAGCTAAGAGAAAGGACTATTCGTCCACTGGGGTCAAGAAGAACCGCAATAAACTGGTTTCCTCCTGAAAGATTTGTCCAGATTGCAGCAGCTTCCAGAAAGCAAACCAAAGGTCCTATGTTGCCACCTAGAGTCCAAAGCCTGGAAGTATTGGCTGAGGAAATTTAAATCGATCTGACTCTGGAAAATTCTCTGTGTCCCAGTTTAATTACAGCACTTAAAAACCACCAGCTTCGGCCTTAAGAATGTCAATCATTCCTTTTCCCCCATAGGGCATGAGTTAAGTGTGTGAATTCAATCCTTCGTAACGCCCAAATAATTTCAGGATAGAAAGAATTTCTAGAACCTCAATTAAATGTGAGAGAGTCTATCTGTGTGTGAGTGTAAGGGAGTTAGGTGAGGTTTTAACAGCCACCATCTAACCAGATGGTCTTAGTAAGATCACTAATCCCTTAGGGCCATTCCTTTTACTTAAATGAGAGGACTCGACTGACTTGACAACACTACAAGACTTCTAAGCCCTGAAACTCTGCATTTCTTAATCACTAGATTCTATTTTAACCCAGACCTCAGTCAAAAAAAAAAAAAAAAAAAAAAAAGGCACCATTATATAAAAAAGTTGGTACCCTGCATTCCTTAAAAGAACCTTCTTCAACAAGGAAACTATGTCTTTGCTGCCCTCTAGAGCTCTGCCTGAAATCTGCATTTAATATAAAAATCTGCATTTAATATTAAATCTGAATTTAATATAAAGATCTTCCAACAGAGAAATTGGCTTACTTGATTTTTAAAAAAAATTTATTCATGAGGGACGGGGAGAGAGAGAGAGGCAGAGGGAGAAGCAGTCTCCTCACTGAGCCGTGAGTCCAATGTGGGACTCTATCTCAGGACCCTGGGATCATACCCCCGCCCCCAAAGGCAGAGGCTTAACCATCTGAGGAATCCAGGTGCCCTCCTTGATTAAGTCTTAGAGCATAGCAGGGGCCTGCAGTCTCAGGCACATTTTTTCTGCAATATATTACTCCTTCTTTCCATTCTTGCTCATACACATCTTCTGATACAATTCAGTGCAATTCAACCATTTATTCTAGAATCTCTCTCAACTCTTCCTGTTTATGGCTTTTGGCTGTTGGATATTAAGCTACATCATTTACTTGGAAGAAGGGGCCAATTTTTCCAAAGGATTCTGTGCTCTATAAATATGACTCCTCTGAGTAAGTTGTACAGTGGCACCAGGGAGGATTATCTGTTCTAATTTATGGACCCAACGATTATAAAAAGAATCCCAGGCTCTTTTCTTGTATCGCGTCCAAGAAATGTGTGCACCAAAACCCCCACGGCACTGACAACGTAAGAACTGCTCTGAAACCACCAGAGAAACACGGGACCACTGGGTGGAGGTTCATTGGCTGAGTCAGCACAGGAGGCTTACTTTCCACCTTGATCTGAAATTATAATTCCGTTCTGAATTTTCTGAGCACTATAGCCAGTCTTGGATCCATCCGGTCTGCTAATTGATGGGGTATGCATGAAGGACAGTGTAGAGAACAGTGGAAACAAGGCCTCTCTCTAATTGCATCTTTATTAACATCGGGAACATCTCCATGTAAGGCAAGAGCATTCCAGTTCAGTTGGGATTTTTTACTCGGAGCCAGGACTGCTGCTGTTAGTAGAACAGCAGTGATATAGATCAAGATTTATGCCAGAAATTAAAGTGTTGATAGTGACCTATTATGAACTCAAACGCTTCCTAAGGCCCGTTCTAGAATACCTAGAGGATATGCAATGGCCTTCAGGGTTACTGCTAAAGGGACACCCAAGACCCCTCCCTCACTTGCTCTATAGCCTCATTCAAAGTCTAGTGCACTCCAGGGTCCAGCCTCCTGCAGTGTGTGAAGTCAGACGCAGTGGGGACTACGCAAAGCTTTTGAGACACTAGTTTATCAGGGAGTGGATGAAGCATCAGAGAGAGATTTGCAGAGTTTCAAATATTCTTCACTGTTCCTAGTTATAAAAGGATCTTCCAGTAGTCAAAGGGTCATTAGTGCTTATGATAACTCTAAAGGGTCTGCCCAGAAATTGGGTTTTTCTGCTTCTCCAACAAGCAGCTACTGGGAAACCCAGCAACATAACAGTTTCCATGGCTTAGCCCCAGGTGTGACACCCTTAAGCCCCAGGAAGCAGACAACAATAAATAATCTCGTCTGTTTGCAAGAAGCTGCTGTCTGTTGCTGGCCATGTGTTCTGCTTTTTAAGCTTCCAGAATCTATTTCCTGGCCGGGAGTCCTTCTGCCTTCACCCTGGCGTGCTCTAGGGGGCATCCTTCGTTCTACCCACCTTGGCCAGATGACTAGGGAGGACTGAGTGGAGGAGTCATCAAACCACAGAGGCTCCAGAATAGTTTCTGCCACTCAAAATGAAGGGATGAATTAGAGCCCTTTGTTTCCTGTACCTCTTTCTGTATGTGACCTGAGAAAGTATTCCAAAATGGAGAAAGGAGGCAGGGCTAGCTTATGCTGGGTGTGACTGCTGCTCACAGCTGTTTCCAAGCCCTCTCTTTCAGTGGGCTCACGAAGGCTGCCCCTTCCACTCCCTACAAGCAAGTGACTCTGTAACTTCCTTTGCCCATTGAAATGTGAAAGGAAGTGAAGTTTATCACTTCTGAAGGGAAACATTTAAGAGTGTATGAAATTCTCCATGGCCTTCATCCCTTGCATGGAAATAGGTGTCAATGTCATAGTGCCACCAGACCAAAGTTACCTGGAATGTTGAGCCAGTATATGAAGGACAGCTACCTGGAAAATTGATTGAACCTGTAAAGAACTTTACATGAGTGAGAACCAAACCTTTGTCATTTAAGCCACTGTTTTTTTTTTGTTAGTTTGTTTGTTTAGAGTTGTTTGTTACTGCATCATATCCATGCTTACCTACTACTGTAAGTTGCCTCTTTTCAGTGTTGTTTACCTTGCTAAGAATCAGAAGCTCATATTTCTCTCTGATTATTAAATCCTCAGAACGACATTACATTATGACAAAAGCCAAAATATTTGGCCTGCTCCTGCTTTGATCTTTCTTACTCTAAAAGCAATTTCCTTATTTTAAAATTTAAATTCCCTTTTAGCTCTCTTTAATGCTTTTTGCCAGATTTGCCTCACTTGGGTCATCAGCTTTTCCAGCCCTGCCATTCCATATCTATACTACCTTCCTGTGTTTGTATTTAACATTATGTCTCCTTCCCTGTGCCATGCCACCCCCTCACCCTGACATTTCCATCATCTATACATACTATTTTTAAGTCTGGGCTTATTAGCATTTTGCAGAGTTCTCAACATTCTTCTTCTTTTTTTTTTTTAGATCACTTATGTTTTTAGTAATCTCTACACCTAATGTTGGGTTCAAACTCATGACCCCAAGATCAAGAGTCACACGTTCCTCCAACTGAGCCTGTCAGATGCTTCCTCGGCATTCTTAAGTGGCCTTCCCTTCTGGAGTTTCCTGTAGTGATACTATGTCTCTTTTGCTTTGTGCTTTAAAATCAATTTCCCACAACTCTAGGTTCTCAAACTGTGTCCTGGGATTCCCTGAACACGGCAGCAAACACACAGGCTCATTGCAGAGTATTTTAAACTCCTGAGGAACATACATGAATATCCAACCTCTACCAGCTACTAGCTCAAGACAGTTTATAATTTCAGTGTTAGAACGTATTACATTCTTCCTGTTGCCATCATATCACTTGGAAACACTACCTCATACCCACAAGTTTTGGCCACAATAAAAATAGAAAATAACAAGAATTGGTGGAGACATGGAGAAACTGGAAAACATGTTCATTGCTGGTAGGATGTAAAATGGTGCAGCAACTGTGAAAAAAAAAAAAAACAGTTTAGTGATTCCTCAGAAAGGTAAGCATAGAATTAGTAAACAATCTAGCAATTCTACTCCTAGATAGATACCCCAAAGGAATTAATACAGGTATTCAAACAAATCCTGGACATAAATGTTTATAGCTTTACTATTCACAGTAGCCAAAAGGTGGAAACCCAAACGTCCATCAACTGACAAATGGATAAACAAATGTGGTATATCCATACAATGGAATATTATTCAGACAAAAAAAGGAATAAAATACTGATACATGATACAGCATAGATGAACCTCAAAAACATTGTGCTATGTGAAAAAAGCTAGACACATAAGGTCACATGTTGTATGATTCCCCTTATAGGAAATATCCAGCATAGGTGTATCTATAAAGATAGAGAGCAGACTAGTGGTTGCCAAGGGCTGAGAAAGAAGGAATAGGGAATGACTGCTTAATGGATACAGAATTTATTTTTGGCATAATGAAAATTTTTTGTACCTAGATAGAGGTGATGCTTGCACAATATCATGACCACCTGTCACTGAATCGCACATACTTTAAAATGGCTTATGGTTAATTTCATGTTATATAATTTATGTTATGTTAATCTCAATTAGTTATATATATATGATATGTATGATATAACATATCATTGAGATAAAATTCATATATATATATATATATATATGAATTTAATTAGCCATTCAAAATATTCATCTTCTCTGAATGTTTCCATAACTTCTACTCTGCCAGTAATTCCCACTTGCTGGTAGAACTAGTAAGGGCCATTGTATCAGGGGACTTAATCATCCTTCCCCTCCGTGGGACAGAAGTTCCAAACCTTTAGTTCACCTTGAGGGGGTCAAGAGACCCTTCATGATTCTATGTCACATTTTGGGCCCATGTGCAGAGGAAGTGGGTAAACTGCACTGGTGGCCCCAGAGGTCTCGGCAATGCCACAGGGAGTTCTGAAGCTGGGATGGTCTTCAGGTATGCCACAGGGTCCAAGCAAGAGGACATCATCTTCTTCCAAGAGCAATTCCTGGGAGAGGACTTGACTGTGAGCTGGGGAATGACTGTCTTGGTCCTAAAAGGAGGATCAGAGCAGTGTTCAACAGCATCATTCAATTGGCACACTTGTGATGCAGCACTAGTACCTTCTGCGTGTGGTAGGTTCCAAATGCTAATTGTTTCTCTCGCACAGAGCCTCTTGACTCATTGGAAACCAATCAACACCGGACATGTTGACTTGGGTGCTGTCTCCTCTGGCTGAAGTGGCCTGACAACTTTCCTTTCAGTTCCCAGTTTCCCAGTCTGCGTCTCTGTTGGGGTCTTCTCACCCCTCCAGGCATCCCTCTGAGACTGAGTTGCTTTCAAGATGACTCAGACCAGGTCCTTCCAGGACTTTTCTAGCCTATAATAGAAGTGGTCTCAAAAAAATTCTGTGGACCCTGTTATCTAAATGTTACCAGAAAGAAAGATCAACTTCTCTGAACCGAATTCATGATCCTTGGCAGATGTGCTCTGTGTTTCGTGTGGCTTATATCCAACAATTCTGTACCACTGGTCAAATCATTTCACTATCTGAGAATATGATTTGCAACTAATTCATCTTGAAGTGTTTGACCAGAACCTACAGTGCTTAAAATTAGAAATGCTATGTGTATTTTATTGAGATTTTTTTCAGTGCCCATGGTCGGTGATTGCTAACATCTGCTTTGAAAAATGTCCAGGCTAAAATCATTATGGCCTTATGCTATAGCTTAGAACTTTGGATCTCAATTGCCTGTTCCTCAGTGTGTCAGAGCAGGCCCCAGGACTGTTTCTTAGGAGTATTTCCGACCCTGCTCATAGTTTGTTTCTATTCCCACTGCCATGCAGAGGTGGGTTTTGGTTAGACTCCTTCATTTTCAAAGGATCTTAAATCTACTCTTAGCCAGTGACTGTCTTTTCCTTTAATTAGCCATTCAAAATATTCACCCTTCAGATTCTTGCCAGACATTACAATTTTGAACTCCCTGCTCTGCAACTGTTATCAAAAGTTTCAAGATGTATTTATAGGAGCTGGCTAAAAAGACAGGCAGACAATCCTCTAAATATTTTTAAAATTTACCTTAGCATTATCCTAGACCATATGATCTCATGCTTTTTGTAGAACTGTGGATGGGTACTTTGGCCTACACTGAAGGATTTTATAAAAGACTCACTTTTGAATTTATTGGGGGAAGGGCCTGTGGTTGAGAAACCCTCCTGTCCAGGACTATGCTTCCTCTCTTTGACATCTGTTGGGTGTAAGGAAAATAGGTACTTTTCCTCATGACCTAGCTTATTGGTAGCTGGTGGGAAGTGTGAATCTTGAAGCTCAGGGTTATCTTTCTCTTTATACTGAATTATGAAAACAGGTCAATGACAAATTTGTGACTCATCCATAGCAACTGTTAAGATCTTCAGCCATCCATTTCTTGGTATTAATATTACTATTTTTTTTGCTCATTTCTTTGTCATAGTCCCCTTAAATTATATATGTGTGTGTGTGTGTGTGTGTACATATATATATTTAAAGATTTTATTTATTTGACAGAGAGAGACACAGTAAGAGAGGGAGGGAACACAAGCAGGGGGACTAGGAGAAGGAAAGCAGGCTTCCTGTTGAGCAGGGAGCCCGATGCAGGGCTTGATTCCAGGACACTGGGATCATGACCTGAGCCAAAGGCAGACGCTTCATGACTGAGCCACCCAGGCACCCTAAATTACATATTTCTAATGTTTTTATTTGTATGTGTTTTATAATTTACCTTAAATTTTTCATAGAACAGGGCTTGGTTGTAAATAAAACAAAAGAGCCATCTCAAGTCCAGTTCCACCCCTTCCTTGCCTGACCATATGTTTCATTTGAATTCTTGAACATTCTTTTTTCAAGGCTGATTAAATCATTAATCATGATGATGACAATAACAACAACAAAATAACTGTTGGTTGAGAGATTCTATGTATGAGATTCTTGACATATTAACATGGGTCTCATTTAATCTTTAAGCCCCCTCTCAAGGCAAGTATTAGTTCCTTGTTTTATAGAAAAGAAAAACAAGGCTCAGAATGTTTAAAGTATTGCTTAAAAGCAACATCAGTAAATGACAGACCCAAAACTGGAATTCTCCAAAACTCCTTTTCTTTTCATTATGCCCATTAGCCCACTCTGTGAAATTATGCTCTTTCACTATTTTATTTTATTTTACCTTATTTTATTTTATTTTATCTTCTCTATCACTCTTTAGAAGAGTCATCATTCTATGGCTTTGAACTGATACAATGACATGTACCAGTAAAACCCCAAGCCTTCCTTTCTCTAATAGAGATGGGACATGGGGGTGGGTGGGATCTCTTAGCCATTTAACAGGACATTGTCCTGCTTTGCTAAATGAGTGAACAGAACTCCACCATTATTCCTTCTCCTTTTTGAAAGAGGCATAAGCTACAGTTTAGACCAGAGGTGGAGAGGGAAGTAGAAGAAGAAAGCAGACAAGATCTAAAAAGAAGTATTTCACTGGATTCCCAACCCAGGGCTGAAGTAAGTGAAAGGAACTGAGGGTTGTGTTTTCATTAACTTGTAAGACAAGCCAGTTTGACTGGATTTTAGGTGAGTAACAACCAGATATCTGTACTCTACTATTTTTTTTTTAAAGTTAGGTTTATTGAGGAGTAATTTATATGTAATAAAATTTACCCCTTTAAAATATGGAGTTGGATGAGTTTTGATCGATGTGTACATTTCCATAGCCACCATCATGCAAGATGCAGAATATTACTATCACCCCAGAAAGTTGTTCTCCTGTTCTTTTGCAGTGAATCTCTTCCTCTTGACCCACTAATCCCTGGCAAATACACAGTATTGCCTTTTCTAGACTGTCATATGAATGGACTCATACAGTATGTAATCTTTTGTGTCTGTCTTGTTTGACTTAGCACAATGCTTTTAGAATTCATCTATAGTGTTGCAAATATCAAGAGTTCATTCCTTTTTATTGCTGAGTAAAATGCCATTATGGATGGAATTCACATTTGTAGATATACCAAAGCTTGTTTACCTGCTCACCAGCTGATGAACATTTGATTTGTGGTTTTATGAATAAAGCTGTTATGAATGTGTGCCTGCAGGTATTTATAGGAAAATACCCAGGAAGGGTTTTGCTGGGTTGTATGGTGAGTGGATGTTAACTGTACAAAAAGCTACTGAATTGTTTTTTAAGTGGTTAAACCCTTCTGTGTTCACACCAGCAATGGACAGGATTTCTAATTGTACCACATTCTTGTATATGCTTGCTATTGTCTGTCTTATTGTAATTTTAATTTGCACGTCCCTAAACACTAATGATGTTGAGTACTTTCTCATAAACTTATTTGCATTCATGTTTTCTTTTGGTGAAATGTATTTTTAAATCTTTTCCTTTTTTTTTTTTTTTTTGGACGGTTTGCCTTCTTATTATTGACTTACAAGTGCTCTTATATTTAGGATACAAGTCCTTCATCAGACTTATGTTTTGAAAACATTTTCTCCTAGTTTGTGGTTTTCCTTTTCTTTCCCTTAATAGTGTCTTTTTTTTTTAAAGATTTTATTTATTTATTTGACAGAGATCACAGGTAGGCAGAGAGGCAAGCAGAGCGAGCGAGAGAGAGGGAAGCAGGCTCCCTGCTGAGCAGAGAGCCTGATATGGGACTTGATCCCAGGACCCTGAGATCATGACCTGAGCCAAAGGCAGTGGCTTAACCCACTGAGCCACCCAGGCACCCGATAGTGTCCTTTAAAGGGGAGTTGTTAGGTTTTTTGGTGTGCGTGTGTGTGTTTTTAAGATTTTTTTTCATTTATCTATTTGACAGGCAGAGATCACAAGTAGGCAGAGAGGCAGGCAGAGAGAGAGGAAGGGAAGCAGGCTCCCCGCTGAGCAGAGAGCCCGATTCGGGGCTCGATCCCAGAACCCCAGGATCATGACCTGAGCCGAAGGCAGAGGCCCCAACCCACTGAGCCACACAGGCGCCCCATGGGAGTTGTTAGTTTTGATGAAGTCGTTTAGAGTTTTCGCTCCTAAGTTCGGGGCTATGATCCACTTCAAATTAGTTTTTGTGTATAAGGCAAGGTAAGGATTGAGGTTCTTTTTTTTCCTTTGCACATGGATATCTAATTATTCCAATTGTTCTTTTAAGAAGCACCACTTTTTACAATACCTATACTTTCTTTCCTTCAATTACCTTAGCACCTTTTCAAAAATCAGTTGACCGCATATATGTGGATCTATTTCGGAGCTCTCTGTAGATGTGTATGTCTATTCTTACACGAATAGCATACTGTCTTTATTACTGTAACTTTCCATTAAATGTTGAAATCAGGTATTAATGAATCCCATGTCTTTGTACTCCTTTTCAAAACTGTTTTGGAGACCTAGATGCTTTGCATTCCATATAAATTTTAGGATCTGCTTTTCAATTCCTAAAAAATAGCCTCTGGGATTTTTATTGGGATTTGTTGAAACTATTGATCAATCTGGGGAAGAACCGATATCTTAACAATATTGAGGCTTCCAATTCATAAACACAGTGTATAACTCTATTTAGGTCTTCTCTGTTTTTTTTTTTCCAGCAATATATAGCTTGCAGGTTATGCATGTAGTTTATTAAATTAATCTTTGAGAACTTCATTTTATAAATGATATTTTTATATCAAATGCCAGTTGTTCACTGATAGTACATAAAAATATAATCCATTTTTTATTTTGACTTTGTATCCTTTGATTTTGCTAAACTCACATAGCAGTTCAGTAATTGCTGTAGTTGCTTGGGATTTTCCATGTAGATGATGATGTCTTCTACTAAACAAGACAGTTTGACTTCTTCCTTTCCAAGATATATGACTCTAAGGGGTCCCTGACTGGTTCAATTAGTAGGACATGTGCCTCCTGACCTAGGAGTCATGAGTTCAAGCCCCATGTAGGGTGTAGAGATTACTTAAAAAAAGGGAAAAAAAAAAAAAGAGGAGGAGGAGTCAAGATGGGGGAGAAGTAGCAGGCTGAGACTACTTCAGCTAGCAGGAGATCAGCTAGATAGCCTATCTAAAAATTCTCACCAAAATACTAGCCAATAGGATTCAACAGTACATTAAAAGGATTATTCACCACGACCAAGTGGGATTTATTCCAGGGCTGCAAGGTTGGTTCAACATCCGCAAATCAGTCAATGTGATACAACACATCAATAAAAGAAAGAACAAGAACCATATGATACTCTCAATAGATGCTGAAAAAGCATTTGACAAAGTACAGCATCCCTTCCTGATCAAAACTCTTCAAAGTATAGGGATAGAGGGCACATACTTCAACATCATCAAAGCCATCTATGAAAAACCCACCGCAAATATCATTCTCAATGGAGAAAAACTGAAAGCTTTTCCGCTAAGGTCAGGAACATGGCAGGGATGTCCATTATCACCACTGCTATTCAACATAGTACTAGAAGTCCTAGCCTCAGCAATCAGACAACAAAAGGAAATTAAAGGCATCCAAATTGGCAAAGAAGAAGTCAAATTATCACTCTTCGCAGATGATATGATACTATATGTGGAAAACCCAAAAGACTGCTAGAACTTGTACAGGAACTCAGTAAAGTGTCAGGATATAAAATCAATGCACAGAAATCAGTTGCATTTCTCTACACCAACAACAAGACAGAAGAAAGAGAAATTAAGGAGTCAATCCCATTTACAATTGCACCCCAAACCATAAGATACCTAGGAATAAACCTAACCAAAGAGGCACAGAATCTATACTCAGAAAACTATAAAGTACTCATGAAAGAAATTGAGGAAGACACAAAGAAATGGAAAAATGTTCCATGCTCATGGATTGGAAGAATAAATATTGTGAAAATGTCTATGCTACCTAAAGCAATCTACACATTTAATGCAATTCCTATCAAAGTACCATCCATCTTTTTCAAAGAAATGGAGCAAATAATTCTAAAATTTATATGGAACCAGAAAAGACCTCGAATAGCCAAAGGGATATTGAAAAAGAAAGCCAAAGTTGGTGACATCACAATTCCGGACTTCAAGCTCTATTACAAAGCTGTCATCATCAAGACAGCATGGTACTGGCACAAAAACAGACACATAGATCAATGGAACAGAATAGAGAGCCCAGAAATAGACCCTCAACTCTATGGTCAACTCATCTTCGACAAAGCAGGAAAGAATGTCCAATGGAAAAAAGACAGCCTCTTCAATAAATGGCGCTGGGAAAATTGGACAGCCACATGCAGAAAAATGAAATTGGACCATTTCCTTACACCACACACGAAAATAGACTCAAAATGGATGAAGGACCTCAATGTGCAAAAGGACTCCATCAAAATCCTTGAGGAGAACACAGGCAGCAACCTCTTCGACCTCAGCCGCAGCAACATCTTCCTAGGAACATCGCCAAAGGCAAGGGAAGCAAGGGCAAAAATGAACTATTGGGATTTCATCAAGATCAAAAGCTTTCGCACAGCAAAGGAAACAGTTAACAAAATCAAAAGACAACTGACAGAATGGGAGAAGATACTTGCAAACGACATATCAGATAAAGGACTAGTGTCCAAAATCTATAAAGAACTTATCAAACTCAACACCCAAAGAACAAATAATCCAATCAAGAAATGGGCAGAGGACATGAACAGACATTTTTGCAAAGAAGACATCCAGATGGCCAACAGACACATGAAAAAATGCTCCATATCACTCAGCATCAGGGAAATACAAATCAAAACCACAATGAGATATCACCTCACACCAGTCAGAATGGCTAAAATCAACAAGTCAGGAAATGACAGATGCTGGCGAGGATGCAAAGAAAGGGGAACCCTCCTACACTGTTGGTGGGAATGCAAGCTGGTGCAACCACTCTGGAAAACAGCATGGAGGTTCCTCAAAATGTTGAAAATAGAACTGCCCTATGACCCAGCAATTGCACTACTGGGTATTTACCCTAAAGATACTAACGTAGTGATCCAAAGGGGCACGTGCACCCGAATGTTTGTAGCAGCAATGCCCACAATAGCCAAACTATGGAAAGAACCTAGATGTCCATCAACAGATGAATGGATCAAGAAGATGTGGTATATATACACAATGGAATACTATGCAGCCATCAAAAGAAATGAAATCTTGCCATTTGCGACAACATGGATGGAACTAGAACATATCATGCTTAGCGAAATAAGTCAAGCAGAGAAAGACAACTATCATATGATCTCCCTGATATGAGGAAGTGGTGATGCAACATGGGGGCTTAAGTGGGTAGGAGAAGAATCAATAAAAGAAGATGGAATTGGGAGGGAGACAAACCATAAGTGACTCTTAATCTCACAAAACAAACTGAGGGTTGCTGGGGGGGATGGGAGAAGGGGGTGGGGTTATGGACATTGGGGAGGGTATGTGCTTTGGTGAGTGCTGTGAAGTGTGTAAACCTGGCAATTCACAGACCTGTACCTCTGGGGATAAAAATATATATGTCTATAAAAAATAAAAAATTAAAAAAAAATTTTTTAAAAAAAGGGAAAAAAGAAAAAATGGGGCACATGCCTGGCTCAGTCTGGAGAGCAGGCGACTTGATCTTGGGATCATGAGTTTAAGCCCCATGTTAAGTGTACAGATTACTTAAAGAAAAAAAAAAACAAAATATATGACTCTTCTTTAATTTTATTGTCTTACTGCAGTGTCTAAGATGGCCAGTATAACTTTAGACAACCCTGCCCTATTCGCAACTTTAGTGATAAAGCATTCATTATTTCACTATTAAGTATGATTTTAAATTTTTTAAAGATTTTATTTATTTATTTGAGAGAAAGAGTCAGAGAGCGAGAGAGATTGAGAGAATGGGGGTGGGGTGGGGAGACAGGGCAGAGGGAGAAACAGATTCTCCGTGGAAGGGAGTCTGATGTGGGACTTGATCCCAGGACCCTGAGATCATGACCTGAGCTGAAGGCAGATGCCTAACCAAGTGAGTCACTCAGGCACCCAAATATGATGTTAATAGTACAGTTCTGCGGGTGGCCTTTTTCAGGTTTGAATATATCCTTCTATTGCTAGTTTATTTAAAGTTTCTATTATGAATGAATTTTGGACTTTATAAAAAAATTTTTTCCTGCATCTTTTCAGATGATGGTATGATTTTTCTTTTTCTTTTTTTAATTAGAGAGGGAGGCAGGCAGGTCAGAGGAAGAGGGAGAGAGAGAATCACATGTCAGTGTGAAGCCTGACGAGGCTTTATGTCACAGCCCTGAAATCATGACCTGAGGTGAAATCAGGAGTCATATGTTTAACTAGCTGAGCCAGCCAGGGGACCCCTGATTTTTCTTTTTGATGTTGTTGATGTGGTAAATGTGGTGATTGATTTTCAAATGTGAAACCAATTTTGCATACCTTTGATGAATCTTTTTTTTTTTTTTTTAAGATTTTATTTGTCAGAGAGGGAAAGAGCGCACAAGCAGGGGGAACGGAAGGCAGAGGGAGAAGCAGACTCCCCGCTAAGCAGGGAGCCCTACCTAGGGCTCCATCCCAGGACCCTGGGATCATGACCTGAGCCGAAGGCAGACACTTAACTGACTGAGCCACCCAGGTGTCCCACCTGTAACGAAACTTATTTTATTGAAGGCCCTGATATATTATCACTTTTATGTATTACTGGATTCCATTTAATAATATATTTTGAGGATTTGACATATATATTTATGAGGATTTTGTTCAGTAGTGTTCTTACAATATCCATGTCTAGTTTGGGTATCAGGGTAATACTGGCCTCACAAAATTAGTTGGAGAGTATTTCTTTTCTCTCCTATTTTCTGGAAGAGTTTGCAAAACCTGCATTTTTAAATTCATCTATTTCTACTCATTTTGCCCTTGAACTTCCAACCTCACCTCAGGACCTCTGTACATGATTCTTTGAAATACCTTAAAGTTCTCTTTGTTGAACCAAGAAGACAAGGATTTCCTATACAGACGAGAAATACCAATACCTTGAAAAGGCTGTGTTGTCTGTGTCGCTGCGTGTGTCTGCGTGTCCGTGTGTGTTCCTGTGCTTCTCTCTAAGAATTATTGTATAACAGGAGAGAAACAGGGAAGAGCGTTTTAAACCTTGGAGGAAACTAACATAAGTCACCATGTGTCACAGCCTCACAAGGCCAATGCCTACTTCTTATCAGAGGAGAAGGACATTATATCAAAATCCGCTCCTTTAAGCAAGATGAGGGCATGTAATGCCGAAGCAAATCCTTTCTCTCTGCTTTCTAAGTGTGGTTTTGTCAACTCATATTTCCCTCCAGAGCCTGCTCCCTTGAAATCAAAAACTCTACAGTGAGCCCAGATCCTTCAGGCCTGAAACAAACCTACATTTGAACATGGGTTAAACACACAGGTGAGTTCTTAGAGAATCCATACGTTTTGCTATTGCCTCCTAAGCTGCTAGAGACTAACAAGTGACAGGCAGCCATTCAAGAGGAGGGAGGGAGAAAGGGCTTTGGGTGAGTCTGGGACTTCACCTTCTTTCACCTTCCAACTTTTCTCTCCATTGCAGAGAGGAAAGTGCTGGAGAAAGGCTACATACAGTGACATTTGCTTTTTGGAGATTTATTGGGGAGCACATGGGAGCCCAGCTGAGATTCCTGTAGGAAGAAAATTACTACATAAATGTACATATTCACCCCTGCTTGATGAAGACAGAAGAGCAGGGAGAAGACTCAGTAAGGACATGTGACTTCGGCTCCTTGCTGGGCTATGTCTAAACCTTCTTCACCCTTCTAAACCTTCACCAGCACCAGACTTAGGGCTCAGATCATGGAAAGAGCATTTGCATGCAAGTCAGAGGATTTGGTGTCCAGTGCCAGAATGGCTCTCATCTGAGTTTGAGGAAGATGTGTCCTGCCAGACTAAAGGAATCCGGGTCTACTCAATTTTACTAATGAAAAGTGGGGTCCATCCCTTCCCTCGGGCATGTCTCTACACACTGCAAGCTGGATCTTGATCCTGGCTAGTTTCCTCCCTGCTCCTGAGGAAAGGCAACTTTGTTCTTGAAGATATGGTCAAGGTTCTTGCAGAAAAACAGATGGCGCACTACAATTAGGACCACCCTCTAGGCTAATCTGTAATGGGGCTCCATTACTGTCCCAAGTCTGAAGGGAAGAGAGGAGGACATGACTTCCAGAATCTCAATGGAGCAGACTGTATGAAGAGGGCCTCCTGAAAAGAGCTGCTACCCCACAGGATGGTGGCCAGGGAATGACAGCCCCCGTATGCCTCGGTCTCCTTCTGATGTTCCACACTGGTGGAACCAAAGGGGAAACCAGAGGGCCAGGAAGCAGGTAGATGTGGTCCACACAGGTGAGCTTCCTGGAGTCCAAAGCAGGGTGGAAGAGGGTAGAATCTGGAGGAACAAAGGGAAGGTCTCCAGTGAGTGACTGTGTACATCAGAGCCTTTCCCACACACCCAGAGCAACTGTATCTTTCCACACCCTTCCTGACATCTGTTCCCTAGGAGGAAAAGCTCCAAGGCTCACCATCTCTGGAGTAGAACCCAGGGGCCCATCACTCTTGGCACGGCAGCTAGGCCACCAGGGAGGACAGACTGGAAGAGTTTGTGAAACCTGCCAAAAGGTTGGTGGCCAGGAGCCATGCTTTTTCCCCCAAAGAGAAGAAACAGGTCCTGAAAGGGCCTGGTTGGCCATGAGTAAAGTTCAACCCTGTTTGTTCCTGTTAACATCCTCTCACGGCCAGGGGCTCTGAAGGAAGTCAGGAGTCAGGAAAATTCCAAGACGCTTTTACTAAAAATAAAGTAAATAGCCATTTCTTACAAGATGCCCAGCCACTAATTAGCTGCAGTCTTTCTGGGTGAAGAGAGGCCCTTTGGCTACAGAATATGAATTTTAAAATGAAGCTCCCTCCGAAGTGGCAATTAAGGGCTTTACCCAATCATAATAAACCTAAGTCTTCCTTTCCTAAGCAAGCTCCGCATCTCGCTGCCAGAGAAAACCCGTCAGCTCATTCCTGGTTTCCTTCTTAAAACAGAGCAGGGCCATGACACTCCACAGAGCAAATACTCTCGGATGGCTCTTTCCAGGCTCCTGGAACAGCTCTCAGGGCCCATGACAGTGTTGGCGAGGGCACAGCAGACCCTAAGAGTCCTTCCGTCTCTGGCCACGACCCAGGCCACCAGATCGCCGCCCACTAAGTCCAGGCCGCCTGCTGCTTACCAACGAGGGTTTTGGTACCACAGTCATGGTGTTTGCAGAAACAGAGCAAGAATCTATATTTTTCTTTCACAGCACCTCACGGAAGTTTGCAAGTGGTCATGTAATAGTGACAGATATTGTTACCCTCTGTGTGCTTTCTGCCTCCACTCTGCCCCCTAAAGACCATCCTGGTGCTGTCCACTTGACTCTCTTGGCCCACTCCTTTCCCTTCCCTCTTGGGACCAGTGTGGGGAGCTTGACCTGACGTCAGGACAGGAGTCACAAGATGGCACACTTGTAGGGGACAGCGGTACAGGGAGAGTGCACAAGCAGAAGAGAGCTGGAGCCTGTAAGACCAAAGTGGGTGAAGCCCTGAACTTGGCAGCTCAGCCAGCTGTTGCTGGAATACCATTCTTCAAGGCAAGCTCCAGATTTGGCTTTCTGCGCAAAATGTCTTGACCGTTGTGGGACCAAGAAACAATTGAGGCTGATGTGACCCCTGCCTGTTGGTGTGTGACACCAGAGTGAGATGAGGTGCACTGAAAAGGAACAGGAAG